>NC_091388.1:380859-655615 GCF_038502225.1 Cherax quadricarinatus
GCCAGTGACCATGTGGTTTTAAGCTTCGAATACACAGTAGAGCTACAAGTGGAGGGAGAAGCAGGAAGGCCAGGACGAATGAAGCCAAACTACAAGAAAGGGGACTACACAGGAATGAGGAACTACCTGAACGGGGTTCAGTGGAACAGAGAACTGGCAGGGAAGCCAGTTAATGAGATGATGGAATATGTAGCAACAAAATGCAAGGAGGCTGAGGAGAGGTTTGTACCCAAGGGTAACAGGAGTAATGAAAAAGCCAGGATGAGCCCATGGTTTACCCAAAGGTGCAGGGAGGCAAAAACCAAGTGTGCTAGGGAATGGAAGAAATATAGAAGGCAAAGGACCCAGGAGAATAAGGAGAACAGTCGTAGAGCCAGAAACGAATATGCACAGATAAGAAGGGAGGCCCAAAGACAATATGAAAATGACATAGCAGCGAAAGCCAAATCTGACCCGAAACTGTTGTACAGCCACATCAGGAGGAAAACAACAGTCAAGGACCAGGTAATCAGGCTAAGGAAGGAAGGAGGAGAGACAACAGGAAATGACCGTGAAGTATGTGAAGAACTCAACAAGAGATTCAAAGAAGTGTTCACAGAGGAGACAGAAGGGACTCCAGAAAGACGGAGAGGTGGGGCACACCACCAAGTGCTGGACACAGTGCACACAACCGAGGAAGAAGTGAAGAGGCTTCTGAGTGAGCTAGATACCTCAAAGGCAATGGGGCCAGATAACATCTCCCCATGGGTATTGAGAGAGGGAGCAGAGGCGCTATGTGTACCCCTAACAACAATATTCAATACATCTATCGAAACAGGGAGATTGCCTGAGGCATGGAAGACAGCAAATGTAGTCCCAATCTTTAAAAAAGGAGACAGACATGAAGCACTAAACTACAGACCAGTGTCACTGACATGTATAGTATGCAAAATCATGGAGAAGATTATCAGGAGAAGAGTGGTGGAACACCTAGAAAGGAATGATCTCATCAACAGCAGCCAGCATGGTTTCAGGGACGGGAAATCCTGTGTCACAAACCTACTGGAGTTCTATGACATGGTGACAGCAGTAAGACAAGAGAGAGAGGGGTGGGTGGATTGCATTTTCTTGGACTGCAAGAAGGCGTTTGACACAGTTCCACACAAGAGATTGGTGCAAAAACTGGAGGACCAAGCAGGGATAACAGGGAAGGCACTACAATGGATCAGGGAATACTTGTCAGGAAGACAGCAGCGAGTCATGGTACGTGGCGAGGTGTCAGAGTGGGCACCTGTGACCAGCGGGGTCCCGCAGGGGTCAGTCCTAGGACCAGTGCTGTTTCTGATATTTGTGAACGACATGACGGAAGGAATAGACTCTGAGGTGTCCCTGTTTGCAGATGACGTGAAGTTGATGAGAAGAATACACTCGATCGAAGACCAGGCAGAACTACAAAGGGATCTGGACAGGCTGCAGACCTGGTCCAGCAATTGGCTCCTGGAGTTCAATCCCACCAAGTGCAAAGTCATGAAGATTGGGGAAGGGCAAAGAAGGCCGCAGACGGAGTACAGTCTAGGGGGTCAGAGACTACAAACCTCACTCAAGGAAAAAGATCTTGGGGTGAGTATAACACCAGGCACATCTCCTGAAGCGCACATCAACCAAATAACTGCTGCAGCATATGGGCGCCTAGCAAACCTCAGAACAGCATTCCGACATCTTAATAAGGAATCGTTCAGGACCCTGTACACCGTATACGTTAGGCCCATATTGGAGTATGCGGCACCAGTTTGGAACCCACACCTAGCCAAGCACGTAAAGAAACTAGAGAAAGTGCAAAGGTTTGCAACAAGACTAGTCCCAGAGCTAAGAGGTATGTCCTACGAGGAGAGGTTAAGGGAAATCAACCTGACGACACTGGAGGACAGGAGAGATAGGGGGGACATGATAACGACATACAAAATACTGAGGGGAATTGACAAGGTGGACAAAGACAGGATGTTCCAGAGATTGGACACAGTAACAAGGGGACACAGTTGGAAGCTAAAGACACAGATGAATCACAGGGATGTTAGGAAGTATTTCTTCAGCCACAGAGTAGTCAGTAAGTGGAATAGTTTGGGAAGCGATGTAGTGGAGGCAGGATCCATACATAGCTTTAAGCAGAGGTATGATAAAGCTCACGGCTCGGGGAGAGTGACCTAGTAGCGATCAGTGAAGAGGCGGGGCCAGGAGCTCGGACTCGACCCCCGCAACCTCAACTAGGTGAGTACAACTAGGTGAGTACCCAGGATGTGACCCACACCAGTCCACTAACACCCAGGATGCCACCCACACCAGTCCACTAACACCCAGGATGTGACCCACACTAGTCCACTAACACCCAGGATGCCACCCACACTAGTCCACTAACACCCAGGATGCCACCCACACTAGTCCAGTAACACCCAGGATGTGACCCACACTAGTCCACTAACACCCAGGATGCCACCCACACCAGTCCACTAACACCCAGGATGCCACCCACACCAGTCCACTAACACCCAGGATGCCACCCACACTAGTCCACTAACACCCAGGATGCCACCCACACTAGTCCACTAACACCCAGGATGCCACCCACACTAGTCCACTAACACCCAGGATGCCACCCACACCAGTCCACTAACACCCAGGATGCCACCCACACTAGTCCACTAACACCCAGGATGCCACCCACACTAGTCCACTAACACCCAGGATGCCACCCACACCAGTCCACTAACACCCAGGATGCCACCCACACTAGTCCACTAACACCCAGGATGTGACCCACACCAGTCCACTAACACCCAGGATGCCACCCACACCAGTCCAGTAACACCCAGGATGTGACCCACACTAGTCCACTAACACCCAGGATGCCACCCACACTAGTCCACTAACACCCAGGATGCCACCCACACCAGTCCACTAACACCCAGGATGCCTCCCACACCAGTCCACTAACACCCAGGATGCCTCCCACACCAGTCCACTAACACCCAGGATGCCTCCCGCACCAGTCCACTAACACCCAGGATGCCTCCCGCACCAGTCCACTAACACCCAGGATGCCTCCCACACCAGTTCACTAACACCCAGGATGCGACCCACGCCAGTCCACTAACACCCAGGATGTGACCCACACCAGTCCACTAACACCCAGGATGCCTCCCACACCAGTCCACTAACACCCAGGATGCGACCCACGCTAGTCCACTAACACCCAGGATGTGACCCACACCAGTCCACTAACACCCACGTACCTTCTTGCTGCTAGGTGAACAGGACAACAGATGTAAGGAAATGTGTCTAAATGTTTCTACCCAACCGGGAATCGAACCCGGGCCCTCCGTGTGTGAAGCGGGAGCTTCACCAATTCATTTATTCCGCTACACGTGTCTTATTCACGTAACATTTGATCATTCTAAATAATATATATTCCTTCTGGGTTTTTTTCATTTAGGAATTAATATATGTATTTAAATTTCTCCACATTTCTCCAGAATTATCAATTTTTCGAGATATTAATTCATTTAGTTCAGAAAACCACTACACACTGCTAAGAGTTCTGTACGTTATTGATTCATTTAGTTCAGAAAACCACTACACACTGCTAAGAGTTCTGTACGTTATTGATTCATTTAGTTCAGAAAACCACTACACACTGCTAAGAGTTCTGTACGTTATTGATTCATTTAGTTCAGAAAACCACTACACACTGCTAAGAGTTCTGTACGTTATTGATTCATTTAGTTCAGAAAACCACTACACACTGTTACTTAAGAGCTGTGTACGTTACAGGAGCTGGAGTCGTGGATCACTGGAGCGGGGTCACCTGGAGTCATTTACTTCAGTCTGGGGTCCTTTACCAAGTTCACTAATATACCAGTCCAGTACCGCGACGTCTTCGTCCAGGCTTTCCGCAGGCTGCCGCAGCGAGTCATCTGGAAATACGATGGTGACCTGGAAGACGTTCCTGACAACGTGATGATCAGAAAATGGCTGCCTCAGCAGGATATTCTTGGTGAGATTATTCAATTTTATGTGATGACTGGCGGAAATTAATCTGTTCCGTGGCCTGGTAGGTAGCTCTCTCGTCTCTGTGTCTGTGGTTCGATTCCCGGCGTGTTTTCTTATACCTACTGTCACTGTTCACTTAGCAGTAAGCAGGTACCTGGGTGTTAGTAGACTGTTGTGGGTGGCATCCTGGGGGACAAGACCGAAGGAGCACAATGGGAAATAGGTCCTCAATGACGCACTGTCCTGGGTTATCCTAGACGGCTAACCCACCCGGGCTAAAAACCCAAACAAAATCTTGTATATTTGCAAGTACACTGTAAGTAAAAATTTTATACTTACACTTATCAAGACGGTATTGATGTTTATGAAGGGTTTTGGCTACAAGTATTTAAAGTTACCTCAACCTTACTAGGCTCGAACCTTATAAATTCCCATTCTACTGATGCTGTATGACTCTAGCGTGTTTAGCGCTTCCCCGTGAATATAATATAAATTTCTATGCCTTATAATTTTGTCCACAATTTTGGTACCTGTCTCTCGTTGACATTTTTTCACAAATTTACCATAATGGTTGGCACCATTTAATTAACAAGTTTTTTATAATATAACGATGGATATTGGGCAGTAATTTATTAGCATGGAAGTCCAAATCCATTTATTGAGAACTTTCAGCAGGATCCTTTCCAGTGTTTACATTGTTAATCCAGTGGGTGGCACTGTTATCCTTGAGGAATTTGGGATAATCCAGGTTGGCTGTCAAGACTGTTAGCCATCACCTGGTGGGTGGCACTGTTATCCTTGAGGAATTTGGGATAATCTAGGTTGGCTGTCAAGACTGTCAGCCATCACCTGGTGGGTGGCACTGTTATCTTTGAGGAATTTGGAATAATCCAGGTTGGCTGTCAAGACTGTCAGCCATCACCTGGTGGATGGCACTGTTATCCTTGAGGAATTTGGGATAATCCAGGTTGGCTGTCAAGACTGTCAGCCATCACCTGGTGGGTGGCACTGTTATCCTTGAGGAATTTGGGATAATCCAGGTTGGCTGTCAAGACTGTCAGCCATCACCTGGTGGGTGGCACTGTTATCCTTGAGGAATTTGGGATAATCCAGGTTGGCTGTCAAGACTGTCAGCCATCACCTGGTGGGTGGCACTGTTATCCTTGAGGAATTTGGGATAATCCAGGTTGGCTGTCAAGACTGTCAGCCATCACCTTGGCATTAAAATACACATGTTCGTGTATTGTAATTAGATATATTTGTTTTATTTTTTCAGATATGGTTGTAGGCCTAGAAATTAATAGGAAAATTGTTATAGGCTTAAATTTGCTTCTTGTCAATGATGGCGGAAGAATTCCGAGTTTAAATTTTTGTGGCAATATTCCAGTATTTTTACTCCTTTCATAAGACATGTTGACAAACTTACGTACGTTCCAGGACTCACGAAATCGTAATGACAGGATTGTAAATCATGTTAGGTAAGACACATATGCAACAGTTAGACAACTTTATTCCGAAACGTTTCGCCTACACAGTAGGCTTCTTCAGTCGAATACAGAAAATAGGCAGGAACAGTAGAGATATGAAGACGATGTAATCAGTCCATCACCCTTGTAGTCGTAGAATTTGAGGTTGTCAGTCCCTCGGCCTGGAGAAGTTCAGTTCCATAGTCAGGAACTATCAGATAGTTCCTGACTATGGAACTGAACTTCTCCAGGCCGAGGGACTGACAACCTCAAATTCTACGACTACAAGGGTGATGGACTGATTACATCGTCTTCATATCTCTACTGTTCCTGCCTATTTTCTGTATTCGACTGAAGAAGCCTACTGTGTAGGCGAAACGTTTCGGAATAAAGTTGTCTAACTGTTGCATATGTGTCTTACCTAACAACCTGTCGGTATTGTATACCATTTTGATGTTCATTGTAAATCATACCACGGGTGGGGTTAGAACCCGAGATCAGAGAGTCATGAAACACCAGACCGACGCCTTTGCCACTGGGCCAGTGGCTAACGCATCGGTCTGGTGTTTTGTGACTCTCTGATCGCGGGTTCTAACCCCACTCGTGGTATGATTTGTTTGCATTCGTGGCAGTATGATTTCGTGAGTCATAGACTTAATCAGTTTAGAGAGAACCAGACTTGAGTAAACCATACCACGAGCGGGGATTGAACCCGCTACCAGTCATAAAAAACGACTTGCATTTGTGGTCACAGTGGTGGCCTATGCTAGTCTTTCTATGGCTAGCATAGACCACCATCCTAGTTGGATCAACTGCAGTAAGATCCATCCTAGTTGGATGGATCTCATTGTAGCTGATTCAGTGGTTAGCGCGTCGGTCTGGAGTTTTGTGACTCTCTGATCGCGGGTTCTAACCCCACCCGTGGTATGGTTTGTTGGCAATCGTGTCATTACGACTTCGTGAGTCAGACTTGAGTATTTATAGAACTTGTGGGTCCTGAGGCGACAGGTCATGAAGTCACTTGTCAACAACCAGCCGAGTGATCTCAGTATCATATTTAGGTGACATCCGAGAATGTAACTTCCCACACTGCCGTAACAACATACTGTAGTGAGACATGGAAGGAGGTGTAATATAAACCCAGTGAGGAGTAGGGGTGCTGTGGGCACAGTAAGGGAACACTGTATCAACATTCGGGGTCCCAGTTTATTCAACATCTTACCAGAAGATATCAGAAATACGGCTGGAACAAGTGTAGAAGCCTTCAAGAGGAAACTAGACAAGTGTCTTCATGGTGGATCAAGGTCTGATCAACTAGGCTGTTACTGCCGGCCGCACGCAAACTGACGTACGAACCGCAGCCCGGTTGGTCAGGTGCTGACTTTAGGTACCTGTCCAGTGCCTTCTTGAAGACAGCCAGGAGTCTATTGGTAATCCACCTTATGTATTCTGGAAGGCAGTTCAACAGTCTTGGGCCCCTGACACTTATTCTGTTGTCTCTCAAAGCACTGGTGGCGCCCCTGCTCTTCATCGGGGGAAGGCAGGGGTGCCACGAGTACTTTGAGAGACAACACACTAAGTGTCAGGGGCCCAAGACTGTTCAACTGCCTCCCAGTATACATAAGGGGGATTACCAATAGACCCCCTGGCTGTCTTCAAGGCCCCTGGCTGTCTTCAAGGCCCCTGGCTGTCTTCAAGACCCCTGGCTGCCTTGAAGACCCCTGGCTGCCTTGAAGACCCCTGGCTGCCTTGAAGACCCCTGGCTGCCTTGAAGACCCCTGGCTGCCTTGAAGACCCCTGGCTGCCTTGAAGACCCCTGGCTGCCTTGAAGACCCCTGGCTGCCTTGAAGACCCCTGGCTGCCTTGAAGACCCCTGGCTGCCTTGAAGACCCCTGGCTGCCTTGAAGACCCCTGGCTGCCTTGAAGACCCCTGGCTGCCTTGAAGACCCCTGGCTGCCTTGAAGACCCCTGGCTGCCTTGAAGACCCCTGGCTGCCTTGAAGACCCCTGGCTGCCTTCAAGACCCCTGGCTGCCTTCAAGACCCCTGGCTGTCTTCAAGACCCCTGGCTGTCTTCAAGACCCCTGGCTGTCTTCAAGACCCCTGGCTGTCTTCAAGACCCCTGGCTGCCTTCAAGACCCCTGGCTGTCTTCAAGACCCCTGGCTGTCTTCAAGACCCCTGGCTGTCTTCAAGATCCCTGGTTGTCTTCAAGACCCCTGGTTGTCTTCAAGACCCCTGGTTGTCTTCAAGACCCCTGGTTGTCTTCAAGACCCCTGGTTGTCTTCAAGACCCCTGGCCGTCTTCAAGACCCCTGGCCGTCTTCAAGACCCCCCTGGCTGTCTTCAAGACCCCTGGCTGTCTTCAAGACCCCTGGCTGTCTTCAAGACCCCTGGCTGTCTTCAAGACCCCTGGCTGTCTTCAAGACCCCTGGCTGTCTTCAAGACCCCTGGCTGTCTTCAAGACCCCTGGCTGTCTTCAAGAAGGCACTGAACAGGCACCTAAAGTCAGCACCTGACCAACCGGGCTGTGGTTCGTACATCAGTTTGCGTGCAGCCGACAGTAACAGCCTAGTTGATCAGACCCTGATCCACCATGAGGCCTGGTATCAGAGTCGCGGGGAGCGTTGACCCCCGAAACCCCCTCCAGGTAATCCTTATCTCTTTGCTTATTCTAGTTTTTGATATTTCTAAATTAGAACAATTATTTTTGCATATTCGTGTAGGTTCTAATGTTTTATTCGTGTAGGTTCTAATGTTTTATTCGTGTAGGTTCTAATGTTTTATTCGTGTAGGTTCTAATGTTTTATTCGTGGATGTTCTAATGTTTTATTCGTGTGCGTTCTAATGTTTTATTCGTGTATGTTCTAATGTTTTATTCGTGTAGGTTCTAATGTTTTATTCGTGTATGTTCTAATGTTTTATTCGTGTATGTTCTAATGTTTTATTCGTGTATGTTCTAATGTTTTATTCGTGTAGGTTCTAATGTTTTATTCGTGTAGGTTCTAATGTTTTATTCGTGTAGGTTCTAATGTTTTATTCGTGTAGGTTCTAATGTTTTATTCATGTAGGTTCTAATGTTTTATTCGTGTGGGTTCTAATGTTTTATTCGTGTAGGTTCTAATGTTTTATTCGTGTGGGTTCTAATGTTTTATTCGTGTGGGTTCTAATGTTTTATTCGTGTAGGTTCTAATGTTTTATTCGTGTAGGTTCTAATGTTTTATTCGTGTAGGTTCTAATGTTTTATTCGTGTAGGTTCTAATGTTTTATTCGTGGATGTTCTAATGTTTTATTCGTGTGCGTTCTAATGTTTTATTCGTGTATGTTCTAATGTTTTATTCGTGTAGGTTCTAATGTTTTATTCGTGTATGTTCTAATGTTTTATTCGTGTATGTTCTAATGTTTTATTCGTGTATGTTCTAATGTTTTATTCGTGTAGGTTCTAATGTTTTATTCGTGTAGGTTCTAATGTTTTATTCGTGTAGGTTCTAATGTTTTATTCGTGTAGGTTCTAATGTTTTATTCATGTAGGTTCTAATGTTTTATTCGTGTGGGTTCTAATGTTTTATTCGTGTAGGTTCTAATGTTTTATTCGTGTGGGTTCTAATGTTTTATTCGTGTGGGTTCTAATGTTTTATTCGTGTAGGTTCTAATGTTTTATTCGTGTAGGTTCTAATGTTTTATTCGTGTGGGTTCTAATGTTTTATTCGTGTAGGTTCTAATGTTTTATTCGTGTATGTTCTAATGTTTTATTCGTGTAGGTTCTAATGTTTTATTCGTGTATGTTCTAATGTTTTATTCGTGTAGGTTCTAATGTTTTATTCGTGGATGTTCTAATGTTTTATTCGTGTAGGTTCTAATGTTTTATTCGTGTAGGTTCTAATGTTTTATTCGTGTAGGTTCTAATGTTTTATTCGTGTAGGTTCTAATGTTTTATTCGTGTAGGTTCTAATGTTTTATTCGTGTAGGTTCTAATGTTTTATTCGTGTAGGTTCTAATGTTTTATTCGTGTAGGTTCTAATGTTTTATTCGTGTAGGTTCTAATGTTTTATTCGTGTAGGTTCTAATGTTTTATTCGTGTAGGTTCTAATGTTTTATTCGTGGATGTTCTAATGTTTTATTCGTGTAGGTTCTAATGTTTTATTCGTGTAGGTTATATTGTTTTATTCGTGTAGGTTCTAATGTTTTATTCGTGTGGGTTCTAATGTTTTATTCGTGTAGGTTCTAATGTTTTATTCGTGTAGGTTCTAATGTTTTATTCGTGTAGGTTCTAATGTTTTATTCGTGAGGGTTCTAATGTTTTATTCGTGTAGGTTCTAATGTTTTATTCGTGTGGGTTCTAATGTTTTATTCGTGTGGGTTCTAATGTTTTATTCGTGTATGTTCTAATGTTTTATTCGTATAGGTTCTAATGTTTTATTCGTGTATGTTCTAATGTTTTATTCGTGTATGTTCTGTTTTATTCGTGTATGTTCTAATGTTTTATTCGTGTATGTTCTAATGTTTTATTCGTGTATGTTCTAATGTTTTATTCGTGTAGGTTCTAATGTTTTATTCGTGTAGGTTCTAATGTTTTATTCGTGGATGTTCTAATGTTTTATTCGTGGATGTTCTAATGTTTTATTCGTGTAGGTTCTAATGTTTTATTCGTGTAGGTTCTAATGTTTTATTCGTGTAGGTTCTAATGTTTTATTCGTGGATGTTCTAATGTTTTATTCGTGGATGTTCTAATGTTTTATTCGTGTAGGTTCTAATGTTTTATTCGTGTAGGTTCTAATGTTTTATTCGTGTAGGTTCTAATATTTTATTCGTGTAGGTTCTAATGTTTTATTAGTGTAGGTTCTAATGTTTTATTCGTGTATGTTCTAATGTTTTATTCGTGTAGGTTCTAATGTTTTATTCGTGTAGGTTCTAATGTTTTATTCGTGTAGGTTCTAATGTTTTATTCGTGTAGGTTCTAATGTTTTATTCGTGGATGTTCTAATGTTTTATTCGTGTAGGTTCTAATGTTTTATTCGTGGCTGTTCTAATGTTTTATTCCAGTTAGTAATATTTCTAAGAATTGCTTATTTCACTTAGAAATCCTGACATAGAGAACCCGCAATAATGGATTCAAATTAGATAAGTTTAGATTTTGAAAGGATATTGGAAAGCATTGGTTTGGAAATAGGGTTATTGAAGCTAAAACCTTGGGTGGTTTCAAATTTAGGTTGGATAAATACATGGGTGAGAGGGGCTGGATTTGAGTGGGACTTGCATATGAGTGAATGGAATTATCAAAGCTTATTTCTTTGGTAATATTGAAAATTGGGTTGGGCGAATATTTTGTTAGTGGGATGGATTGTGAAGGACCTGCCTAGTGTGGGCCAGCAGGCCTGCTGCAGTGTTCCTCCTTTATGTTCTTGTGTTGGAAACATAAACACATATGCAGGTTAATGTGATCCGTTATTGGCAACGTTTCGCCCACACATTGGTTTTTTTCAAGTCACAAACAGATCTACCTGGGGTGGAAGGTACTCACGTACCTTCCACCCCAGGTAGATCTATTTGTGAAGAAGCCTACTGTGTAGGCGAAACGTTTCGAAATAAAGATACCTAACTGTTGCATATGTGTCTTACCTAACAACCTGTCGGTATTTTATACCATTTTAATGTTCAATCTGTCAGACACTGCAACACAAGGGTATCTTGGTACAGACCTACAATCAACTTCGACAACCTCTACTAGTGAGAACGGCTGGATTTGAGAGGGACCTGACCTCCCAACATCTGCGTTCTTACCTCTACTAGCTACATCTCACCTCCTGGCGCTATATAAGGCTCCATCCTGTCACTTCAACTCCATATTGTTTCATACTATGGAACAATGCTCTTCTCCAGACTGAGGGACTGACCACCTCAAAACTTTAAGGGTGATGGACAGATCACATCGTCTTCAAGTGTCTTCTGCTTCTATCAACTTTTCTGTACTCGACTGAAGAAGCCTACTGTGTAGGCGAAACGTTTCAAAATAAAGATACCTAACTGTTGCCTATGTGTCTTACCTAACAACCTGTCGGTATTTTATACCATTTTAATGTTCAGATCTATTTGTGACTTGAAAAAGCCCACTGTGTGGGCGAAACGTTGTCAATAAAGGATCACATTAAACTACATATGTGTTTGTTTCCATTGTGTCGGTATTTTATACCATTTATTTTCATATGAACTAAACCTGTATTCGACAGGTCACAACAACGTGAAGGTGTTCATCTCACACTGTGGTCTCCTGAGCATGCAAGAAGCCATCTACCACGGCACGCCAGTCCTCGCTGTCCCACTCTTCGCTGACCAGCCTAGTAATAGCCATTTTCTGACCACCTCTGAACTAGGCCTCAGTTTGGTATGGGAAGAACTCACTGCAGACAAGATTGTTAATGCACTCAACGATATTATCAACGATCCAAAGTAATATTAACTGGTATTTTTATTTTAGTTGAAATGAGGAATTAGTGGCCCGGTGGTCTGGTGGCTAAAGCTCCCGCTTCACACAAGGAGGGCCCGGGTTCGATTCCCGGCGGGTGGAAATTCCGACACGTTTCCTTACACCTATTGTCCTGTTCACCTAGCAGCAAATAGGTACCTGGGTGTTAGTCGACTGGTGTGGGTGGCATCCTGGGGGACAAGATTAAGGACCCCAATGGAAATAAGTTAGACAGTCCTCGATGACGCACTGACTTTCTTGGGTTATCCTGGGTGGCTAACCCTCCGGGGTTAAAAATCCGAACAAAATCCTATCCTATCCTATCCCTGTCCTTCATACTAAGATTTTAAATTTTGATTTTAAACATACACAAGTTATCTTTCCTGTAAGAATAATCTGAGAACTTTGAATCTGCTTGTCTTAAAAGATGTGGAATAAATGGAGAGGTGAACGAGACATAGAAATGGAATCGAAATAAATGGTATAAAATACCGACACAATAGAAATATAAACACATATGCAGTATAATGTGATCCTTTATTGACTACGTTTCGCCCACACAGTGGGCTTTTTCAAGTCACAATCAGATCTACCTGGGGTGGAAGGGACGCGAGTATTTATAGTCAGGTTCAGAATGTTGAGGTCAGGTGGAGAGTGCTGCATCTGATGTACCGAGTGGGGTTATAGATGCAGCATTCTCCACCTGACCTCAGCATTCTGAACCTGACTATAAATACTCGCGTCCCTTCCACCCCAGGTAGATCTGATTGTGACTTGAAAAAGCCTACTGTGTGGGCGAAACGTCAAGGCAACTGTCAAGGTCAAGTTGGGCTAAAGGTACCGAAGAGGATAGAACTCCAGTACCGGGTTTTGACAGGGATTCTGAGTTCGGGAAGAATCCGTAAAGGGTGTCTCAGTCATTTGGGAAACAAGCCAGGATCTGATGCCCTCCCTGAACTACAGTCACCTAGATTAGGTGCACGTTATTTTTTTCTTGAAGGTAACATGACTCGCGAAATCGTAATGACACGATTGCAACCAAACCATACCACGGGTGGGGATAGAACCCGCGGTCAGAGAGTCTCAAAACTCCAGACCGTCGCGTTAGCCACTAGACCAGCTAGCCACAATAAGATTCGTCCAACTAGGTATATTTCTACACCATAGGAAGGTTAGCATAGGCCACCACTGTGACCACAAATGCAACTTTTTACAGACGAATCTCCAGCTAGCGTGGCCGTGACGAACTCTAGCTCAAGTCCCTTCACTGCCGTCAACATGACTCACGAAATCGTAATGACACGATTGCAAACAAACCATACCACGGGTGGGGATAGAACCCGCGGTCAGAGAGTCTCAAAACTCCAGACCGTCGCGTTAGCCACTAGACCAGCTAGCCACAATAAGATTCATCCAACTAGGTATATTTCTACACCATAGGAAGGTTAGCATAGGCCACCACTGTGACCACAAATGCAAGTTTTTACAGACGAATCTCCAGCTAGCGTGGCCGTGACGAACTCTAGCTCAAGTCCCTTCACTGCCGTCAACATGACTCACGAAATCGTAATGACATGATTGTAAACAAACCATACCACGGGGGGGATGGAACCCGCGGTCAGAGAGTCTCAAAACTCGACAGTGGAGTTTTGAGACTCTCCCGCCTCGTACCCCTTTCTGGAGAACGATGTAGTGGTAGCAGGATCAATACTTAGGCCTAAAACGTGTTATAAAGCACTTGGAGCAGGGAGGGAGTGGACCTAGTAACGACCTGCGAAGAGGTGGGGCCAGGAGTTATAACTCGACCGTTATGGCTTAACAAAGCTCCTGGAGAGCGAAACGTTACCTCAATAAAATGTCACATTAGCTGCACTTTTCTCCTTTTACTTTATAACTTAAAGTTCATTTAAAGAAAGTTTTCTTGATTAAGATAATCTTATAAATCTCCCATGTTACTTAAGTTAATTTTAACATAAACACTTTACCTCTTACACTCATCCAGCCTACTCCCACATCTCTTACACTCATCCAGCCTACTCCCACATCTCTTACACTCATCCAGCCTACTCCCACGTCTCTTACACCCATCCAGCCTACTCCCACATCTCTTACACTCATCCAGCCTACTCCCACATCTCTTACACTCATCCAGCCTACTCCCACGTCTCTTACACCCATCCAGCCTACTCCCACATCTCTTACACTCATCCAACTTACTCCCACATCTCTTACACTCATCCAGCCTACTCCCACATCTCTTACACTCATCCAGCCTACTCCCACATCTCTTACACTCATCCAGCCTACTCCCACATCTCTTACACTCATCCAGCCTACTCCCACATCTCTTACACTCATCCAGCCTACTCCCACATCTCTTACACTCATCCAGCCTACTCCCACATCTCTTACACTCATCCAGCCTACTCCCACATCTCTTACACTCATCCAGCCTACTCCCACATCTCTTTCACCCATCCAGCCTACTCCCACATCTTTCACCCATCCAGCCTACTCCCACATCTCTTTCACCCATCCAGCCTACTCCCACATCTCTTTCACCCATCCAGCCTACTCCCACATCTCTTACACTCATCCAGCCTACTCCCACATCTCTTTCACCCATCCAGCCTACTCCCACATCTCTTACACTCATCCAACCTACTCCCACATCTCTTTTACCCATCCAGCCTACTCCCACATCTCTTACACTCATCCAGCCTACTCCCACATCTCTTACACTCATCCAGCCTACTCCCACGTCTCTTACACTCATCCAGCCTACTCCCACGTCTCTTACACCCATCCAGCCTACTCCCACATCTCTTACACTCATCCAGCCTACTCCCACATCTCTTACACTCATCCAGCCTACTCCCACATCTCTTTCACCCATCCAGCCTACTCCCACATCTCTTTCACCCACCCAGCCTACTCCCACATTTTTCACCCATCCAGTCTACTCCCACATCTCTTACTCATCCAGCCTACTCCCACATCTCTTTCACCCACCCAGCCTACTCCCACATCTCTTTCACCCATCCAGCCTACTCCCACATCTCTTTCACCCATCCAGCCTACTCCCACATCTCTTACACTCATCCAGCCTACTCCCACATCTCTTTCACCCACCCAGCCTACTCCCACATTTTTCACCCATCCAGTCTACTCCCACATCTCTTACTCATCCAGCCTACTCCCACATCTCTTTCACCCATCCAGCCTACTCCCACATCTCTTACACTCATCCAGCCTACTCCCACATCTCTTACACTCATCCAGCCTACTCCCACATCTCTTTCACCCATCCAGCCTACTCCCACATCTCTTACACTCATCCAGCCTACTCCCACATCTCTTTCACCCATCCAGCCTACTCCCACATCTCTTTCACTCATCCAGCCTACTCCCACATCTCTTACACTCATCCAGCCTACTCCCACATCTCTTACACTCATCCAACCTACTCCCACATCTCTTACACTCATCCAGCCTACTCCCACATCTCTTTCACCCATCCAGCCTACTCCCACATCTCTTACACCCATCCAGCCTACTCCCACATCTCTTACACTCATCCAGCCTACTCCCACATCTCTTACACTCATCCAGCCTACTCCCACATCTCTTTCACCCATCCAGCCTACTCCCACATCTCTTTCACTCATCCAGCCTACTCCCACATCTCTTACACTCATCCAGCCTACTCCCACATCTCTTACACTCATCCAACCTACTCCCACATCTCTTACACTCATCCAGCCTACTCCCACATCTCTTTCACCCATCCAGCCTACTCCCACATCTCTTTCACCCATCCAGCCTACTCCCACATCTCTTACACTCATCCAGCCTACTCCCACATCTCTTACACTCATCCAGCCTACTCCCACATCTCTTTCACCCATCCAGCCTACTCCCACATCTCTTTCACCCATCCAGCCTACTCCCACATCTCTTACACTCATCCAGCCTACTCCCACATCTCTTACACTCATCCAGCCTACTCCCACATCTCTTACACTCATCCAGCCTACTCCCACATCTCTTACACTCATCCAGCCTACTCCCACATCTCTTTCACCCATCCAGCCTACTCCCACATCTCTTTCACCCATCCAGCCTACTCCCACATCTTTCACCCATCCAGCCTACTCCCACATCTCTTTCACCCATCCAGCCTACTCCCACATCTCTTTCACCCATCCAGCCTACTCCCACATCTTTCACCCATCCAGCCTACTCCCACATCTCTTTCACCCATCCAGCCTACTCCCACATCTTTCACCCATCCAGCCTACTCCCACATCTTTCACCCATCCAGCCTACTCCCACATCTTTCACCCATCCAGCCTACTCCCACATCTTTCACCCATCCAGCCTACTCCCACATCTCTTACACTCATCCACCCTACTCCCACATCTCTTACACTCATCCAGCCTACTCCCACATCTCTTACACTCATCCACCCTACTCCCACATCTCTTACACTCATCCAGCCTACTCCCACATCTCTTACACTCATCCACCCTACTCCCACATCTCTTACACTCATCCAGCCTACTCCCACATCTCTTACACTCATCCACCCTACTCCCACATCTCTTACACTCATCCAGCCTACTCCCACATCTTTCACCCATTCAGCCTACTCCCACATCTCTTACACTCATCCAGCCTACTCCCACATCTCTTACACTCATCCAGCCTACTCCCACATCTCTTACACTCATCCAGCCTACTCCCACATCTCTTACACTCATCCAGCCTACTCCCACATCTTTCACCCATCCAGCCTACTCCCACATCTCTTACACTCATCCAGCCTACTCCCACATCTCTTTCACCCATCCAGCCTACTCCCACCTCTCTTACACTCATCCAGCCTACTCCCACATCTCTTACACATATCCAGCCTACTCCCACATCTTTCACCCATCCAGCCTACTCCCACATCTTTCACCCATCCAGCCTACTCCCACATCTTTCACCCATCCAGCCTACTCCCACATCTTTCACCCATCCAGCCTACTCCCACATCTTTCACCCATCCAGCCTACTCCCACATCTTTCACCCATCCAGCCTACTCCCACATCTTTCACCCATCCAGCCTACTCCCACATCTTTCACCCATCCAGCCTACTCCCACATCTCTTTCACCCATCCAGCCTACTCCCACATCTTTCACCCATCCAGCCTACTCCCACATCTCTTTCACCCATTCAGCCTACTCCCACATCTTTCACCCATCCAGCCTACTCCCACATCTTTCACCCATCCAGCCTACTCCCACATCTTTCACCCATCCAGCCTACTCCCACATCTCTTTCACCCATCCAGCCTACTCCCACATCTCCTTCACCCATCCAGCCTACTCCCACATCTTTCACCCATCCAGCCTACTCCCACATCTTTCACCCATCCAGCCTACTCCCACATCTTTCACCCATCCAGCCTACTCCCACATCTTTCACCCATCCAGCCTACTCCCACATCTTTCACCCATCCAGCCTACTCCCACATCTTTCACCCATCCAGCCTACTCCCACATCTCTCTCACCCATCCAGCCTACTCCCACATCTCTCTCACCCATCCAGCCTACTCCCACATCTCTTTCACCCATCCAGCCTACTCCCACATCTTTCACCCATCCAGCCTACTCCCACATCTCTCTCACCCATCCAGCCTACTCCCACATTTCTTACACTCATCCAGCCTACTCCCACATCTTTCACCCATCCAGCCTACTCCCACATCTCTTACACTCATCCAGCCTACTCCCACATCTTTCACCCATCCAGCCTACTCCCACATCTCTTTCACCCATCCAGCCTACTCCCACATCTCTTTCACCCATCCAGCCTACTCCCACATCTTTCACCCATCCAGCCTACTCCCACATCTTTCACCCATCCAGCATACTCCCACATCTCTTTCACCCATCCAGCCTACTCCCACATCTCTTACACTCATCCAACCTACTCCCACATCTCTTACACTCATCCAACCTACTCCCACATCTTTCACCCATCCAGCCTACTCCCACATCTCTCTCACCCATCCAGCCTACTCCCACATCTCTTACACTCATCCAGCCTACTCCCACATCTTTCACCCATCCAGCCTACTCCCACATCTCTTACACTCATCCAGCCTACTCCCACATCTTTCACCCATCCAGCCTACTCCCACATCTTTCACCCATCGAGCCTACTCCCACATCTTTCACCCATCCAGCCTACTCCCACATCTCTTTCACCCATCCAGCCTACTCCCACATCTCTTTCACCCATCCAGCCTACTCCCACATCTCTTTCACCCATCCAGCCTACTCCCACATCTCTTACACTCATCCAACCTACTCCCACATCTCTTACACTCATCCAACCTACTCCCACATCTTTCACCCATCCAGCCTACTCCCACATCTTACACTCATCCAACCTACTCCCACATCTTACACTCATCCAACCTACTCCCACATCTTTCACCCATCCATCCTTTTCCCACATCTCTTTCACCCATCCAGCCTACTCCCACATCTCTTACACTCATCCAACCTACTCCCACATCTCTTACACTCATCCAGCCTACTCCCACATCTTTCACCCATCCAGCCTACTCCCACATCTCTTTCACCCATCCAGCCTACTCCCACTTCTTTCACCCATCCAGCCTACTCCCACATCTCTTACACTCATCCAACCTACTCCCACATCTCTTACACTCATCCAGCCTACTCCCACATCTTTCACTCATCCAGCCTACTCCCACATATCTTACACTCATCCAACCTACTCCCACATCTCTTACACTCATCCAGCCTACTCCCCCATCTTTCACCCATCCAGCCTACTCCCACATCTCTTACACTCATCCAACCTACTCCCACATCTCTTACACTCATCCAGCCTACTCCCACATCTTTCACCCATCCAGCCTACTCCCACATCTTTCACCCATCCAGCCTACTCCCACATCTCTTACACTCATCCAGCCTACTCCCACATCTTTCACCCATCCAGCCTACTCCCACATCTCTTTCACCCATCCAGCCTACTCCCACATCTCTTACACTCATCCAACCTATTCCCACATCTTTCACCCATCCAGCCTACTCCCACATCTCTTTCACCCATCCAGCCTACTCCCACATCTCTTTCACCCATCCAGCCTACTCCCACATCTCTTTCACCCATCCAGCCTACTCCCACGTCTCTTTCACCCATCCAGCCTACTCCCACATCTCTTTCACCCATCCAGCCTACTCCCACATCTCTTTCACCCATCCAGCCTACTCCCACATCTCTTACACTCATCCAACCTACTCCCACATCTCTTACACTCATCCAACCTACTCCATCTTTCACCCATCCAGCCTACTCCCACATCTTACACTCATCCAACCTACTCCCACATCTTACACTCATCCAACCTACTCCCACATCTCTTACACTCATCCAACCTACTCCCACATCTTTCACCCATCCAGCCTATTCCCACATCTCTTTCACCCATCCAGCCTACTCCCACATCTTTCACCCATCCAGCCTACTCCCACATCTCTTACACTCATCCAACCTACTCCCACATCTCTTACACTCATCCAACCTACTCCATTTTCACCCATCCAGCCTACTCCCACATCTTACACTCATCCAACCTACTCCCACATCTTACACTCATCCAACCTACTCCCACATCTCTTACACTCATCCAACCTACTCCCACATCTCTTACACTCATCCAACCTACTCCCACATCTTTCACCCATCCAGCCTACTCCCACATCTTACACTCATCCAACCTACTCCCACATCTTACACTCATCCAATCTACTCCCACATCTCTTACACTCATCCAGCCTACTCCCACATCTTTCACCCATCCAGCCTACTCCCACATCTCTTTCACCCATCCAGCCTACTCCCACTTCTTTCACCCATCCAGCCTACTCCCACATCTCTTACACTCATCCAACCTACTCCCACATCTCTTACACTCATCCAGCCTACTCCCACATCTTTCACCCATCCAGCCTACTCCCACATCTTTCACCCATCCAGCCTACTCCCACATCTCTTACACTCATCCAACCTACTCCCACATCTCTTACACTCATCCAGCCTACTCCCACATCTTTCACCCATCCAGCCTACTCCCACATCTTTCACCCATCCAGCCTACTCCCACATCTCTTACACTCATCCAGCCTACTCCCACATCTTTCACCCATCCAGCCTACTCCCACATCTCTTTCACCCATCCAGCCTACTCCCACATCTCTTACACTCATCCAACCTACTCCCACATCTCTTTCACCCATCCAGCCTACTCCCACATCTCTTTCACCCATCCAGCCTACTCCCACATCTCTTTCACCCATCCAGCCTACTCCCACCTCTCTTTCACCCATCCAGCCTACTCCCACATCTTTCACCCATCCAGCCTACTCCCACATCTCTTTCACCCACCCAGCCTACTCCCACATCTTTCACCCATCCAGCCTACTCCCACATCTCTTACACTCATCCAGCCTACTCCCACATCTCTTACACTCATCCAGCCTACTCCCACATCTTTCACCCATCCAGCCTACTCCCACATCTCTTACACTCATCCAGCCTACTCCCACACCCTCCTCCTCTTACTCCTAGCAAACTACTTCCCACCCCAGCCTAGTCTAACTCAAACTTCTATAATTCTCCTGCCTCGTAATTTATTACTGCACTCATTCTCAGGGTTCTGTTTCTTATTACAATATACAACTTGCTCCTAAAGTCCTTTCAGGTGCCTATATTTTATTAAGACACAATTTCAAGCCTATTCCTACACGTTTTTTGTGCCCCAAAACTCACTTCCATGTTTCTGTAAGTCATTCCCTCACCCCTGTTACTGATTTACGTTTTCCTTAAGATAAGATAAGATAAGATTTCGTTCGGATTTTTAACCCCGGGGGGTTAGCCACCCAGGATAACCCAAGAAAGTCAGTGCGTCATCGAGGACTGTCTAACTTATTTCCATTGGGGTCCTTAATCTTGTCCCCCAGGATGCCACCCACACCAGTCGACTAACACCCAGGTACCTATTTTGCTGCTAGGTGAACAGGACAATAGGTGTAAGGAAACGTGTCGGAATTTCCACCCGCCGGGAATCGAACCCGGGCCCTCCGTGTGTGAAGCGGGAGCTTTAGCCACCAGACCACCGGGCCGCCACCTTCGCTCTCATTCAACTTCCATAGGCCTACAACTGTTATTAGCCCCTCTAACGCTCCCCCCCTCCCCACGCAGACAGGGCTTCTCAAAAAAAATTCATGTAGGCTTAGCATCCCTGAATGAATGTTAGGCTATAATTTAAGGTGATAGCGTTTAAGTGCAGTCATTACTTATAATAATGTGACAGAGGACAAATGCATGTAATTATCATTTATATATTCACTTATGATTCACTATGCATTCTTCCCAGATTTATAATTTACAGTATATTAGGTGCATTCACGAAGTGTTTTGGTGTTTTGAGAGTTCCCTGTAATCTACACACAAACTTGCATTATTTCCCAGTAAGTGTAGGCCTTAGGCAGGGACGTGTGATGTCACTATGGTGGTTCAATATATTTATAGATGGTGTTGTAAGAGAAGTTAATGCTCGAGTGTTGGCAAGAGGTGTGGAGTTAAAAGATAAAGAATCACACACAAAGTGGGAGTTGTCACAGCTGCTCTTTGCTGATGACACTGTGCTTTTGGGAGATTCTGAAGAGAAGTTGCAGAGGTTGGTGGATGAGTTTGGTAGGGTATGTAAAAGAAGAAATTTAAAAGTGAATATAGGAAAGAGTAAGTTGATGAAGATAATGGAATATTGGATATCAGATTGGAGGGAGAGAGTATGGAGGAGGTGAATGTGTTCAGATAATTGGGAATGGAAGTGTCAGCAGATGGGTCTATGAAAGATGAGGTGAATCATAGAACTGATGAGGGGAAAAAGGTGAGTGGTGCACTTAGGAGTCTGTGGAGACGAAGATCTTTATCCAAGGAAGCAAAGAGGGGAATGGATGAGAGTATAGTTTTACCAACGCTCTTATATGGGTGTGAAGCATGGGTGATGAATGTTGCAGCGAGGAGAAGGCTGGAGGCAGTGGAGATGTCATGTCTGAGGGCAATGTGTGGTGTGAATATAATGCAGAGAATTCGTACTTTGGAGATTAGGAGAAGGTGTGGTATTGCTAAAACTATTATCCAGAGCGCTGAGAAGGGGTTGAGGTGGTTCTTGCATGTAGAGAGGATGGAACAAAATAGAATGACTTAGTATATAGATCTGTAGTGGAGGGAAGGTGGGGTAGGGGTTGGCTTGAGAAAGGTTGGAGGGAGGGGGTAAAGGAAGTTTTGTGTGCGAGGGGCTTGGACTTCCACCAAGCGTGCGTGAGCGTGTTAGATAGGAGCGAATGGAGACAAATGGTTTTTAGGATTTGACGTGCTGTTGGAGTGTGAGCAAAGTAACATTTATGAAGGGATTCAGGGAAACCGGCAGGCCGGACTTGAGTCCTGGAGATGGGAAGTACAGTGCCTGCACTCTGAAGGAGGGATGTTAATGTTTCAGTTTTATAACTATAGTGTAAAGCACCTCTCTGGCAAGACAGTGATGGAGTGAATGATGAAAGTTTTTCTTTTTCGGGCCACCGTACCTTGGTGGGAAACTGCCGATGTCTTAATAAAAAATACAAAATAACATACAAAAAAATAGAAGTCTGCTTGGGAGCAGTGAAGGGCTTTTAATTATATATTTTTTCATGCTTTAGGTATCAGGAAAACGTGTTGAGGATGTCAATGCAGCTGCGGGATACACTTATGACTCCCAGGGAACTGGCAGTGTTCTGGACGGAGTACGTCATCCGTCACAGAGGTGCTCCCCAGTTGAGGTCACCAGCGGCACAGCTCTCCTGGGTGGAGTTCCTCATGCTGGACGTGATCTTCCTCCTCTACCTGGTTATCTTCGTCCTCTGTCTCGCATTACGGCGAATCCTGAAGGTCGTTTCGGCTAAAGTCTCCGGTAGTGTTGGAATTAAGAAGAAATATTAGAGGATTTCTCGGGTCCTCCCAGTGGCCCGGGGTCCTCCCAGTGGCCCGGGGTCCTCCCAGTGGCCCGGGGTCCTCCCAGTGGCCCGGGGTCCTCCCAGTGGCCCGGGGTCCTCCCATTGGCGTGCAGTCTGTTGATGCCCGGGGCCAACGCCTCGATTGAATGCCCCAAATCACTATCTTATTTCCCTCTAATTGGATGCCCTCCCCATTTGGATGCCCTGGTCCACCGTCCCTTCGCCCCCCTTCACCCCCCCCCCTTCGCCTCCCCCTCTGCATGCCACTGGTCCTCCAGAACTAAAGACAAAAATCACAGTTCGTGTCGAGAAGAATATTGAGGTGAACGCATGGCAAGACATGTCAGTAAATATTTAATAAAACTACCTAACAAAAAACTATGATCGACACTTCTTAAACAAGACTTTATCAACACTTTACTTGTAGTAAAATGCTTGTGTAGCGTTTAGTCTTTTATCTTTATTAATAAATTAAGATGCACGAAACCGTGGCTAGAAAATACACAAACCTGAATGTGAAAGAATTAATTTTATAACGACGTTTCGGTCCGAATTGGACCATTAACTGTGTGATTAGTTAATAGTTGGATCGAAACCTGGTCATAAGTTAATTACTTACAAGTGTTTTATATACACTATCTAATACTATATAAATTTAGTCTAACTAGACACATCTTTCAGATGTAATGTTTCCTATGGTTAGTTAAGTGTCATGATGTCTAGCAGGTGGCTGGAGTGTCTAGCAGGTGGCTGGAGTGTCTAGCAGGTGGCTGGAGTGTCTAGCAGGTGGCTGGAGTGTCTAGCAGGTGGCTGGAGTGTCTAGCAGGTGGCTGGAGTGTCTAGCAGGTGGCTGGAGTGTCTAGCAGGTGGCTGGAGTGTCTAGCAGGTGGCTGGAGTGTCTAGCAGGTGGCTGGAGTGTCTAGCAGGTGGCTGGAGTGTCTAGCAGGTGGCTGGAGTGTCTAGCAGGTGGCTGGATTGTCTAGCAGGTGGCTGGATTGTCTAGCAGGTGGCTGGAGTGTCTAGCAGGTGGCTGGAGTGTCTAGCAGGTGGCTGGAGTGTCTAGCAGGTGGCTGGATTGTCTAGCAGGTGGCTGGAGTGTCTAGCAGGTGGCTGGAGTGTCTAGCAGCTGGAAGAGGTACTGTAGGTAGTAGTAGTTGTAGTGGGTAAGGTGAGAAGTGGAGGCGGCACACGAGTCAGTGTGTGGAGTGAAGCTAGATAGTAGTAGTAGCAGTAGTAGTAGTAGTAGCAGCAGTAGTAGTAGTAGTAGCAGCAGCAGTAGTAGTAGTAGTAGCAGCAGTAGTAGTAGTGGTAGTGGTAATAGTAGTAGTAGTACAAATGGTAGAATATGTGGAGGACGTCTAAGTACAAGAAAGAGAACACTGCAGGAAGACTAGTGGCCCACGAGGGTGGGACCAAAAACATGAAGACACGTAGGAGAGAACACTCTTAGGCAGAAGAAATGAAAGGTAAAGATAGAGTAAAGGAGAAGATTTAAGGAGAAGATCTGGAGCATTTGCCACTGTAATGAGAAAGGAAGGATCTACAGAAACAAAGCCAAGACTAAGATTCATATCAGGAAAACTGTGTGTAAGTGATGCTACAGCAAGACGGTGGCTGTGAAGGCTGGAAAGGTAGACGGCTTCAGCAGACCACCAGTCTCTAGCATAACAGAAAATAGCAATTTTATGTTAATCTCCAGGGTTTATTAGCTGGACCTCAGTAATGAGAGTGAGAAAATAGCATTGATGTTACTTTCGTGCTCTTCAAGTCAGAGAGCTGCCAGCTTCTTCAAGGTACTGGAGAGAGCAAGAGGAGCAGGAAATGGAGTAGACTCCGGAAGCATCATTAGGCGAAGTAAGACCTAGATTACTGCGAAGAATGTTAGTTTGGTGAAAAGTCTGATGTCTAAAGAACGGAGAAAGTTATGATTTGAGAGACTGCTAATATAGAGAGGGCAAAGATCAAGAGATTTCCCAGGAGTTAGTCTCGGAGAAAAGAAAGTTAATTTAGAATTGAGAAGGCAGAATTTAAATCTCCCTCTTTCTCTCCCAGCTGGGGATCGAACCCGAGTTATTTAGCCAGTCTCCTGGAAAGATAACTAAATTCTGGGCCCCTCATTGGACTACGCCACCATACAAACGTTAGATGCTCAGACTTGCCAGTCTTAACGTCAGCACATTCGTAGTCGTGGATACCTACAGTAACTAATTTTACGCTTCCATCTGGATACCAGTCTCACGAGCAGTACACAGTAATGCATCCATGAAAGTGGTTTAAAGCAAGTACCATACTGCAACCAGCAGGGGATCGAACCCGAATTGTTTAGCTCGCCTCCAGGGAAACTAGCTAAATTCTCGATGTTTTGTCCAATACACCGCCACATAACACTTATATGGTGGCGTAGTGGACGAAGGTATCTAGAATTTATATAGTTCTGGGAAGCTAACTTAATGACTCGGGTTCGATCCACGGCTAGTGTGTACTCACCTAGTTGTATTCACCTACTTGTGGTTGCAGGGGTCGAGTCACAGCTCCTGGCCGCTACTCTTCACTGGCCACTACTCGGTCACACTTCCCGCTCCCTAAGCTTTATCATACCTCTGCTTAAAGCTATGTATGGATCCTGCCTCCACTACATCACTACCCAAACTATTCCACTTCCTGACTACTCTGTGACTGAAGAAATACTTCCTAACATCCCTGTGATTCATCTGTGTCTTCAACTTCCAACTGTGTCCCCTTGTTGCTGTGTCACATCTCTGGAACATCCTGTCTTTGTCCACCTTGTCGCTTCCTCTCAGTATTTTATATGTCGTTATCATATCCCCCCCAATCTCTCCATCCTCCAGCGTCGTCAGGTCGATTTCCCATAACCTCTCCTAGTAGGACATACCCTTAGCTCCGGGACTAGTCTTGTTGCAAACCTTTGCACTTTCTCTAGTTTCTTTACGTGCTTGGCTAGGTGTGGGTTCCAAACTGGTGCCGCATACTCCAATATGGGCCTAACGTACACGGTGTACAGGGTCCTGAATGATTCCTTATTGAGATGTCGGAATGTTGTTCTGAGGTTTGCTAGGCGCCCATATGCTGCAGCAGTTATTTGGTTGATGTGCGCTTCAGGAGATGTTCCCGGTGTTATACTCGCCCCAAGATCTTTTTCCATGAGTGAGGTTTGTAGTCTCTGGCCCCCTAGACTGTACTCTGTGGTCTTCTTTGCCCTTCTCCAATCTTCATGGCTATGCACTTGGTAGGGTTGAATTCCAGGAGCCAGTTTCTGGACCAGGTCTGCAGCCTGTCCAGATTCCTTTGTAGTTCAGCATGGTCCTCGTCCGATTGAATTCTTCTCATCAACTTCATATCTGCAAACAGGGACACTTCAGAGTCTATTCCTTTTGTCATGTTCACAAATACCAGAAACAGCACCGGTCCTAGGACTGATCCCTGCGGCACCCCGCTTGTTACCGGCGCCCACTTTGACACCTCGTCACATGCCATGACTCGCTGTTGTCTTCCTGGCAGATATTCCCTGATCCACCTGTTACCCATGCTTGGTCCTCCAGCTTTTGCACTAATCTCTTGTGTGGAACTGTCAAACGCAGCCTTATAGTCCAAGAAAATGCAATCTACCCACCCTTCTCTCTCTTGTCTTACCCTCTCATAGAACTCCAGTAGGTTTGTGACACAGGATTTCCAATCCCTGAAACCGTGCTGGCTGTCGTTAAGATCATTCCTTTCTAGGTGCTCCACACACTTCTGATAACTTTCTCCATGTCTTTGCATACTACACACGTCAGTGACACTGGTCTGTAGTTTAATGCTTCATGTCTCTCCTTTTTAAAAACTGGGACTACATTTGCTGTCTTCCATACTTCAGGTAGTCTCCCTGTGTCGATAGATGTGTTGATAGTTGTTAGTGGTATACACAGTGCCTCTGCGCCCTCCCTCAGGACCCATGGAGAGATGTTATCCGGCCCCATCGCCTTTGAGGTATCAAGCTTGCTAAGCAGCCTTTTCACTTCTTCCTCGGTTGTATGTATTGTGTCCAACACTTGGTGATGTGCCCCACCTCTCCGTCTTTCTGGCGGCCCTTCTGTCTCTGTGAACACTTCTTTTACTCTCATGTTGAGCTCCTCACATACTCTGCAGTCATTTTTGTGACCTTCCCTCCTCCCTTCCTCAGCCTGATTACCTGGTCCTTGACTGTTGTTTTCCTCCTGATGTGTCAGATTTGGCTTTCGCTGCTATGTCATTCTCGTGTTGTCGTTGGGCCTCCCTTCTTACCTGTGCATATTCATTTCTGGCTCTATGACTGCTCTCCTTATTCTCCTGGGCCCTTTACTTTCTATACTTCTATTCCCTAGCACACTTGGTTTTGGCCTCTCTGCACCTTTGGGTGAACCATGGGCTTATCTGTAAGCTTGGTTCCTGTGAGGGGGTATGATGTCTGGTGATGCCTCTTTCATGCCACTCCTCCCACTTATTCATTATTCCATCAGCGTTAGTGTACAATACCCTCAGTTTCCTCTCCAACACTGTGTTTTGGGGGGTCTGTGAGGGTGGGAGTCCTGGTAGTATGCTGTGGGATTCTACAGCAGTGTGGGGTGGGGGCTGTGAGTGTGGATTGTGGTCTGTGTTGGGATAGTATGTTTGGTTGTGGGGTTCTGGGGGATGGTCCTGTGTGTGCTTGCTCTTGTTGCTCTGCCCTGCTCTGGATGTCCTCAGCTGGTTCTGCCCTTGTCTCTCTTCCTAGCTCCTTTCACTTTTGTGTTCTCTCCCTCAGCTGCTGTCATTCTGTGTTTTCTGTCTCGGTTTAGGAACACCCTCTTGTATGCTGCCGATTCCTTCAACCATGATTTCTCTTCCAGGATCCTTTTTTTGCACTGTCCTGAAAATCAGCTTGATCGCCCGTTTTCTCCCCTTCAAGTACCCCCCTATTCTCTGAAAATTTACAATCTCAGACATATCTTCTTTGCCTATTTCTTTGGTGAATTTCTCAATCTTCTGTCTTTCTTCCTGCCATCTTTCAGTGTGTGTCCTTCCCTCGCTCTCCTGAAGCCCATGAATAAACACTGACTTCGCCCTCTCCTCCTCCCATTGCCTTTCCCTGTGTGTGTGGCTGGGTCCTGTCTGTATATGGTCATTTTCTCCCTCATTTTTTCTTGTAGCTCTTGGTGGCATGGTCGTGCCTCTGCATACGACTTATCCCCTTCTCCACCTTCACCCCCGTCCCCCACCACCATCCCAGCTGCTCTCCCCCTTCACTCTTCGGCCCTGCTTGGTGGGCTGATAGGGCCTTAATTTCTGTCTTCTTCCTTCCCGTTGGGCACCTCATTCAGTAGGGGTGTACCAGCTTCAGACGCTGTCTCTCCTCTGGTCAATACCCCTGTAGGGGTGTACCAGCTTGAGACACTCTCCTCTGGTCAATACCCCTGTAGGGGTGTACCAGCTTCAGACGCTGTGTCTCCTCTGGTCAATACCCCTGTAGGGGTGTACCAGCTTGAGACGCTCTCTCTCCTCTGGTCAATACCCCTGTAGGGGTGTACCAGCTTCAGACGCTATCTCCTCTGGTCAATACCCCTGTAGGGGTGTACCAGCTTCAGACGCTGTCTCTCCTCTGGTCAATACCCCTGTAAGGGTGTACCAGCTTCAGACGCTCTCTCCCCTCTGGTCAATACCCCTGTAAGAGTGTACCAGCTTCAGACGCTGTCTCTCCTCTGGTCAATACCCCTGTAAGGGTGTACCAGCTTCAGACGCTCTCTCCCCTCTGGTCAATACCCCTGTAAGAGTGTACCAGCTTGAGACGCTGTCTCTCCTCTGGTCAATACCCCTGTAGGGGTGTACCAGCTTGAGACGCTGTCTCTCCTCTGGTCAATACCCCTGTAGGGGTGTACAAGCTTCAGACGCTGTCTCTCCTCTGGTCAATACCCCTGTAGGGGTGTACAAGCTTCAGACGCTGTCTCTCCTCTGGTCAATACCCCTGTAGGGGTGTACAAGCTTCAGACGCTGTCTCTCCTCTGGTCAATACCCCTGTACGGGTGTACCAGCTTCAGACGCTGTCTCTATTCTGGTCAATACCCCTGTAAGGGTGTACCAGCTTCAGACGCTGTCTCTCCTCTGGTCAATACCCCTGTAAGGGTGTACCAGCTTCAGACGCTGTGTCTCCTCTGGTCAATACCCCTGTAACCCGGTTCACCTTGTATACCTCACACTCGTGCATCCACGAATAAGTGGTTTTTAAGCTAAGAACTGCTCTCGGTACATTTTAAGAGATAATTCTCATCAAAATATATATAAATTATGAGTGTACGTGATTGATAAATTGGTTCTGAAGCATGACTAATATAAGAGGGTCATTAAGGCCCAATATAACACGTACACCATCAGTCAAGAATAATTTAATTCCTAAATTACAAACTTGTGTATCCCATTTCTATTCCAGGAGTTTACATATCATTACTTTTAAATAAAAACTGAAACAAATCATTTTTATAAATTTTGTATCTTGCTTATGTACGAATATAAAGATTATTTTTAAAAGAAAAATGTAATTTGTAACTAAATGTAATAAATAAAAAATGACATGAGAAGGTAACCCTTTTGTGACGAATTGAGACACTTATGCAACGTATGGGAATCTTTATTGAAGGAACGTTTCGCCACACAGTGGCTTCATCAGTCCAACACAAATCCGAAAGGTGTAAGGAGAGGACTGTATAATCCTCCGGGTTTAGCGCTTCCCCCTTGATTATAATAATAATAATGTAAGGAGAGGAGGAGTTTGAGACAATCAGTCCCTCAGCCTGGAATCGGTGTTCAGTCCATCACTCTTGTAGTAAGTGCAGGTTGGTGATCCGGCTGGTGGGACTCGAGGCTTAGTTTACCTGGAGTTTACCTGGAGAGGGTTGCGGGCTTTCGGCTTAAGTTGGCTTTCAGAACCTCTAACGTAGCGAGATTTTTTCACCATATATAACGTAAGGTCGGTGAGAAATGAACTGACGTCTTCACTCCCCCTAAATAAAGATTCTGAAAATATATCAGTATATCTTTATTTGCTACCAATACATGTACTGGTATACCAGTACATGTACAAGGTATACCAGTACATGTACAAGGTATACCAGTACATGTACAAGGTATACCAGTACATGTACTGGTATACCAGTACATGTACAAGGTATAACAGTACATGTACAGGGTATACCAGTACATGTACAAGGTATACCAGTACATGTACAAGGTATACCAGTACATGTACAAGGTATACTAATACATGTACAAGGTATACCAGTACATGTACAAGGTATACTAATACATGTACAAGGTATACCAGTACATGTACAAGGTATACCAATACATGTACAAGGTATACCAGTACATGTACTGGTATACCAGTACATGTACAAGGTATACCAGTACATGTACATGGTATACAGATCATAGTTGACATCAGTGACATACTACTATATAGGAAGTCACTTGTTATGCTGAGCATTTCCCGCAAATTATGTCAGTTTTGTCCCAGGATGTGACCCACACCAGTCCACTAGCACCCAGGATGTGACCCACACCAGTCCACTAACACCCAGGATGTGACCCACAACAGTCCACTAACACCCAGGATGTGACCCACACCAGTCCACTAACACCCAGGATGTGACCCACACCAGTCCACTAACACCCAGGATGTGACCCACACCAGTCCACTAACACCCAGGATGTGACCCACACCAGTCCACTAACACCCAGGATGTGACCCACACCAGTCCACTAACACCCAGGATGTGACCCACACCAGTCCACTAACACCCAGGATGTGACCCACACCAGTCCACTAACACCCAGGATGTGACCCACACCAGTCCACTAACACTCAGGATGTGACCCACACCAGTCCACTAAAACCCAGGATGTGACCCACACCAGTCCACTAACACCCAGGATGTGACCCACACCAGTCCACTAACACCCAGGATGCGACTCACACCAGTCCACTAACACCCAGGTACACATTTTACTGATGGGTGAATATGGACAACCGGTGCAAGGAAACACGTCCGATGTTTCCACCCTCGCCGGGAATCGAACCCGGACGCTCACCGTTTGAAGCCAGAGCTTCAGTCACCAGGTTCACTCAGAACATTAGTTCATATAACATTGAGAAAGAAGGTGCATCAACTGTAATTAAGACCCGAAGTTTTCACATAGGCTCGTAGTTAATTGGTTGTAAGCCCAGTACGGTGTCACGTGTCTAAATCTGTGATTGTTACAACCTCAGCACCATAGAAACAGCTCAAACATACCTTTACCAGTGACGGTGGGGTTAGAACCCGCGATTAGTCATAAAACTCCAGACAGACGTGTTAACCACTGGACCAGCTGGTTACAATAAGATTCGTCCAATTAGGTATATACCTAGTTGGACGATTCTCTTTAGATCGCTTGTGCTCTCTACGCTGGAATACTGCTGTACACTAACGGCCTCCTTCAAGGCTGGCGACACTGTAGACCTGGAGAGTGTATGAAGAACTTTAACGGCACACACAAGTGCGTTAAGGCACCTAAGCTACTGGGAACGGTCCAAAGTCCTTGATCTGTATTCCCTGGAATGCAGGCGAGAGAGATACATGATAATATACACTTGGAAGGTCGTGGAGGGATTGCTACCAAACTTGCACACGAAAATCACTCCATATGAAAGCAAAAGACTCGGCAGGAAATGCAACATTCCCCCGATGAAAAGTAGGGGCGCCACGAGTACACTGAGAGACAACACAATAAGTCAAACCATACCCCCGGCCGGGATTGAACCCGCGGTCATAGTCTCAAAACTCCAGCCCGTCGCGTTAGCCACTAGACCAGCTAGCCACAATAACCTTCCTATGGTGTAGAAATATACCTAGTTGGATGAATCTTATTGTGGCTAGCTGGTCTAGTGGCTAACGCGACGGGCTGGAGTTTTGAGACTCCATGACCGCGGGTTCAATCCCGGCCGGGGGTATGGTTTGTTTGCAATCGTGTCATTACGATTTCTTGAGTCAACACAATAAGTGTCCGGGGCCCAAGACTGTTCAATTGCCTCCCAGCATACATAAGGGGGATTACCAATAGACCCCTGGCTGTCTTCAAGACCCCTGACTGTCTTCAAGACCCCTGACTGTCTTCAAGACCCCTGGCTCTCTTCAAGACCCCTGGCTGTCTTCAAGACCCCTGGCTGTCTTCAAGACCCCTGACTGTCTTCAAGACCCCTGGCTGTCTTCAAGACCCCTGGCTGTCTTCAAGACCCCTGGCTGTCTTCAAGACCCCTGGCTGTCTTCAAGACCCCTGACTGTCAAGACCCCTGGCTGTCTTCAAGACCCCTGGCTGTCTTCAAGACCCCTGGCTGTCTTCAAGACCCCTGGCTGTCTTCAAGAAGGCACTGGACAGGCACCTAAAGTCTAACTGACTAACCGGGCTGTGGTTCCTACGTCAGCTTGCGTGCGGCCAGTAGTAACAGCCTGGCTGATCAGACCCTGATCCACCATGAGGCCTGGTCTCAGACCGGGCCGCGGGGGCGTTAACCCCCGAAACCTTCTCCAGGTAAACTCCAGGTAAACACATGATATGATTTGTTTTCAATCGTGTCATTACGATTTCGCGAGATATGAATATTTATCTTCCTGTTTCCTAACAAATCTTACTTAAGTTAGCCTTGTGGCTTAGCGCTTCTTTTTGATTATAATAATAATACTTAAGTTAGCTTCACCTTTGGTTCACAATTGTGAAGTTAAAAACGTTACCAGTCTCTCAGCCTGGAGTCTACCTGGTTCCAGGTTGACAGGTAGACTCCCGTTCCAGGCTGAGGGACTGACCGCCTCAAACTACCACTAAGCTGATGGCCTGATTTATGATTTTTACCTCTCCACTGCTGCTGCTGTCTCTGTTTATAATACTTGTATGTGACTGAAGAAACCTACTGTATGGGCGAAACTTTTCGGAACAGACACCTAACTGGGGCTCTGGTGGCCTGGTGGTTAACGCTCTCGCTTCACACGGTGAGGGCCTGGGTTCGATTCCCAGCCAGAGTAGAAACATTGGACGTGTTTCTTTCCACCTGTTGTCTATGTTCCCCATCAGTAAAATGGGTACTTGGGTGTTAGTCGACTGGTGTGGGTCGCATCCTGGGACACTGACCTAAGGAGGCCTGGTCACAGACCGGGCCGCGGGGGCGTTGACCCCCGGAACTCTCTCCAGGTAAACTCCAGGTAAACTGTTGCATACGTGTATTATGCTTATCGGTATTGTATAGCATTAAAGTGTTACATGCATCTAGTCTAATGTCGGAAGGGCTGTTTTGGTATCTGATTTCATGGAAAATTGCTTATTAAGTGAAAGGAATTGAGGCTGTTGAGATTCTGGCGAGGATAGTGTTGTTAATCTCGTCTATATCTTGTCTTCCTGGTTGCCTGTTCCACCCTGGTTCCTGGCCTGCTCTGTGATTAATTTTATCTGGCTTTGTATGTTCTGATGCTGCCTTATCCTCCTCCAAACTGACTTTCCTGATGCACTCTGAGTGTATCAGATTCACGATAAGTGTTTCCGCTGTATAAGTGATCTTACTATGCTACTTACAAGCTTTCTAATGGAATTTAAGTGTTCGTTTTAGATTATTTTATATTCCTTTCAGTTTTATCTCAGCGTCTGCATCCCATCTATCTCAGTAGAGATGGATTAAAGGGGCCAGTGAAGCTTCTTCAACTTTTTTCCGTGTCTCCAGACCAGTGAGTATATTCTTGTGTTATTACCCCGTCTACCAGTGCCATCTACTCAACCTTTTTTGAAATCAGTAAAGAAATACTTTCAATTTGTTAATTTATTCCTTATGATGCGCCAGTATTAGCCGCATTAGCTTCCCCCTTACTACCAAGTCAATTATTACTTAAAACAACGTTAAAACTGCACCTGTTTTACCAGAAGAGTTGCAATGGTTATATAAACCTTTGAATTATTCTTGTACGTCTGTGTTGTTCCTTAGTGCAGTATTTTATCTTACTGTTTAGTAAACATCAGAACAGTACCAAATATCTTTCCTACCAAAGTGTGTGTTTTGTATTCTGTATTTAGGTGGGGTTAGATTACTAATGCTAAGAACGCAGGTGGTGATGTGTTTACTCATGATGATATAGGTAATTCGTAAATTTTATGTTCATTGCTAATTGGAAATGTTCCTCTAAATTATATAATATTAATAATTGAAAAATATTTATGTACTTAGCGTTGTAGCAGAGATTGAGAATATTTGTGTAATGTTGGGTATATATCTTTTGTGATGTTTGGGTGATGTGTACAAGGCTGGGTTGCCAGGGACATGTTCCCAGTGTTGGCCTCAACCTTGTCAGTATACCTTCCTTCACAGTGTGGGACGGTCACACTACGTGAGTACCTTCCTTCACAGTGTGAGACGGTCACACTACGTGAGTACCTTCCTTCACAGTGTGAGACGGTCACACTACGTGAGTACCTTCCTTCACAGTGTGAGACGGTAACACTACGTGAGTACCTTCCTTCACAGTGTGAGACGGTAACACTACGTGAGTACCTTCCTTCACAGTGTGAGACGGTCACACTACGTGAGTACCTTCCTTCACAGTGTGAGACGGTCACACTACCTGAGTACCTTCCTTCACAGTGTGAGACGGTCACACTACGTGAGTACCTTCCTTCACAGTGTGAGACGGTCACACTACCTGAGTACCTTCCTTCACAGTGTGAGACGGTCACTTAAAAGGACACAACTGCAAATAAAGTGATATTTTATTGTGGCAACGTTTCGCTCTCCAGGAGCTTTGTCAAGCCGTTACAAACAGTACATGGACACAGAGGGTATATATAGGCTCACTGTCTATATAGTGGTAATAGTATACCACTATATAGGCACTACTATTACCACTAGTATAGTGGTAATAGTAGTAGTAGTAGTGATATTAGTTGTAGTAGTAATATATGTTAGAATAATTAACTTGCACATGAGTAAAGGATATAAATTGGTTAGACAAATATTTCTATTGGAGGCTGGATAGAGAAGGTCTGTTTCAGTGTTCACTCTCTGTAATGTGCTTTGTGTAGTATAACAGGAGAGACTATGTGATGGCAGGGTTTACTGTTTTCAGGAGGATTCTTGCTGAGACTTCAGAGATGGTGAAGCTGCCTTTGTTTTGTTTAATTGTATTCGAAACAGCTATTAGTGAAGATTCAAGACACTTGCGTCTGCGGAAATTAGTTTCTTTGATCACTAGTTGGGCGTCCCTGAACTTAATGAGATCAACTATACCCCCGGCCGGGATTGAACCCGCGGTCATAGAGTCTCAAAACTCCAGCCCGTCGCGTTAGCCACTAGACCAGCTAGCCACAATAAGATTCATCCAACTAGGTATATTTCTACACCATAGGAAGGTTAGCACAGGCACCACTGTGACCACAAATGCAAGTTTTTACAGACGAATCTCCAGCTAGCGTGGCCGTGACGAACTCTAGCTCAAGTCCCTTCACTGCCGTCACTGAGCTAGAGTTCGTCACGGCCACGCTAGCTGGAGATTCGTCTGTAAAAACTTGCATTTGTGGTCACAGAGGTGCCTGTGCTAACCTTCCTATGGTGTAGAAATATACCTAGTTGGATGAATCTTGTTGTGGCTAGCTGGTCTAGTGGCTAACGCGACGGGCTGGAGTTTTGAGACTCTATGACCGCGGGTTCAATCCCGGCCGGGGGTATGGTTTATTTGCAATCGTGTCATTGCGATTTCTTAAGTCACTTAATGAGATGATTGGTGGAATTTCGGTGTTGTACACAGGCGTTGTTCAAGTTAACGTTCCTACATGCGTAAATGTGTTCACTGAGGCGGGTGTCGAGGTTTCTTGCTGTTTCACCTACGTAAATCTTGTCACAGCCTCCACAGGGTATAGTGTAAACTCCTGCATTGACTGGTTCGTGGTGCTTGGAGTTTGTTCTGGTTAGATCCTTTATCGAAGTGCTGGAAGCGATGGCGACTCTGGTGTTAGCTTGTGAAAGTACTTTAGAAACGTTCAGTGCAACCTGGCTGTTGGGAAGAATTATAACTTTGTTGGGAGTGGTGTTGGTGCGTGGAGAATTAATGATCTGAAGAGCTCTTTTCTTGCAGTATTTGAGGAAAAAGGAAGGAAAATGTAAATCAGTGAAGGTTCGGTGAATGTATGTACATTCCTCGTCAAGAAACTCAGGTACATTCCTCGTCAAGAAACTCAGGTACATTCCTCGTCAAGAAACTCAGGTACATTCCTCGTCAAGAAACTCAGGACTACAAATTCGGTATTATGCTCTTAGGAAAAGCCCGATGATGATGCCTCTTTTGGTCTTGGTATCTTGACTGGAATAGAAGTGTGTGAGATCATTTTTATTGGTGGGTTTCCGATAAACCTGAAATCTTAGGTTGTTATCCACTTAGTGAATGAGGACGTCGAGGAAAGGTAGCTTGTCATTGGACTCTTCTTCTAGTGTAAACTGAATCGCCGGTTCAACTGCGTTGAGCCTTGCCTGAAGATTCCGAACATCAAAACGTTTGGGAGTTATTACGAGGACGTCGTCCACGTAACGTAACCAAGTGACGCTTGAAGGGATGATGTTGGCGTCTCACACTGTGAAGGGAGATACCTGAGTATCTCCCTTCACAGTGTGGGACGGTGAGTTTTAATATTTTTATTTACTGCCAGTACATGTACGAGGTATACCAGTACATGTACAAGGTATACCAGTACATGTACAAGGTATACCAGTACATGTACAAGGTATACCAGTACATGTACAAGGTATACCAGTACATGTACAAGGTATACCAGTACATGTACAAGGTATACCAGTATATGTACAAGGTATACCAGTACATGTACAAGGTATACCAGTACATGTACAAGGTATACCAGTACATGTACAAGGTATACCAGTACATGTACAAGGTATACCAGTACATGTACAAGGTATGCCAGTACATGTACAAGGTATACCAATACATGTACAAGGTATACAGACCATAGCTGACATCAGTGTCATACTACTATATAGAAAGTCACTTGTTACGCTGAGCATTTCCCGCAAATTAAGTCAGTTTTGTCCCAGGATGTGACCCACACCAGTCCACTAACAAGCAGAATGTGACCCACACCAGTCTACTAACATCCAGGATGTGACCCACACCAGTCTACTAACACCCAAAATGTGACCCACACCAGTCTTCTAACATCCAGGGTGTGACCCACACCAGTCCACTAACACCCAGGATGTGACCCACACCAGTCCACTAACACCCAGGATGCCACCCACACCAGTCCACTAACACCCAGGATGCCACCCACACCAGTCCACTAACACCCAGGATGCCACCCACACCAGTCCACTAACACCCAGGATGCCACCCACACCAGTCCACTAACACCCAGGATGTGACCCACACCAGTCCACTAACACCCAGGATGCGACCCACACCAGTCCACTAACACCCATTTTACTGATGGTGAACATAGACAACAGGTGTAAAGAAACACGCGCAGTGTTTCTACCCTCGCTGGGAATCGAACCCAGACATCACTGTGAGAAGCGAGAGCTTTAGCCACCAGGCTACCAAAACCCTCTAACCATACAACTTTTCTTTCTAATTACCAACATTAGACTAGACTCACGAAATCGTAATGACACGATTTCAAACAAACCATACCACGGGTGGGGATAGAACTCGCGATCAGAGAGTCTCTGATCGCGAGTTCTATCCCAACCCGTGGTATGGTTTATTAGACTAGGCTATCGTAATGCTTCGGGTGGCCCGGTGGCCTGGTGGCTAAAGCTCCCGCTTCACACACGGAGGGCCCGGGTTCGATTCCCGGTGGGTGGAAACATTTCGACACGTTTCCTTACACCTGTTGTCCTGTTCACCTAGCAGCAAATAGGTACCTAGGTGTTAGTCGACTGGTGTGGGTCGCATCCTGGGGGACAAGATTAAGGACCCCAATGGAAATAAGTTAGACAGTCCTCGATGACGCACTGACTTTCTTGGGTTATCCTGGGTGGCTAACCCTCCGGGGTTAAAAATCCGAACGAAATCTTATCTTATCTTATCTTCCCAATAAACGACAGCTGCTACGAGAATATAGTTATTACACACTGTGACAGGCAACAAGGAGACACTTAAAAATTTATAACCGAATATCTACCGTAAAATTTAATCCAGTTGTGATAAGAATTTACCAAGTACACATTCCGGAATATCTAAGTCAACCCTCATCACTGAGTCAGTGTTTGCTAGGGGGAACTAGTGAGATTTACAATGCCTATATATAGATTAGAATTTTGAAAGTAATTCAATTTAAGTTTGTAATTTTTTAGTATAACCATATCATACATGGTATAACCATATCATACATGGTATAACCATGTCATACATGGTATAACCATGTCATACATGGTATAACCATGTCATACATGGTATAACCATGTCATACATGGTATAACCATGTCATACATGGTATAACCATGTCATACATGGTATAACCATGTCATACATGGTATAACCATGTCATACATGGTACAACCATGTCATACATGGTACAACCATGTCATACATGGTACAACCATGTCATACATGGTACAACCATGTCATACATGGTACAACCATGTCATACATGGTACAACCATGTCATACATGGTACAACCATGTCATACATGGTATAACCATGTCATACATGGTATAACCATGTCATACATGGTATAACCATGTCATACATGGTATAACCATGTCATACATGGTATAACCATGTCATACATGGTATAACCATACCATACATGGTATAACCATATCATACATGGTATAACCATATCATACATGGTATAACCATATCATACATAGCAGTTGTTACTGACGTAACCTTCGTTGTTACTTAAGTAACCTTCGTTGTTACTTAAGTAACCTTCGTTGTATAACCATATCATACATAGCAGTTGTTACTGACGTAACCGTCGTTGTTACTTACTTAGCCTTCGTTGTTACTGACGTAACCTTCGTTGTTACTTACGTAACCTTCGTTGTTACTGACGTAACCTTCGTTGTTACTGACGTAACCTTCGTTGTTACTGACGTAACCTTCGTTGTTACTGACGTAACCTTCGTTGTTACTGACGTAACCTTCGTTGTTATTGACGTAACCTTCGTTGTTATTGACGTAACCTTCTTTGTTACTGACGTAACCTTCGTTGTTACTGACGTAACCTTCGTTGTTACTTATTTAATCTTCGTTGTTACTTACGTAACCTTCGTTGTTACGTAACCCTCGTTGTTATGTAACCCTCGTTGTTACGTAACCCTCGTTGTTACGTAACCCTCGTTGTTACGTAACCCTCGTTGTTACGTACCCTCGTTGTTACGTAACCCTCGTTGTTACGTAACCCTCGTTGTTACGTAACCCTCGTTGTTACGTAACCCTCGTTGTTACGTAACCCTCGTTGTTACGTAACCCTCGTTGTTACGTAACCCTCGTTGTTACGTAACCCTCGTTGTTACGTAACCCTCGTTGTTACGTAACCCTCGTTGTTACGTAACCCTCATTGTTACGTAACCCTCATTGTTACGTAACCCTCATTGTTACGTAACCCTCATTGTTACGTAACCCTCGTTGTTACGTAACCCTCATTGTTACGTAACCCTCATTGTTACGTAACCCTCATTGTTACGTAACCCTCATTGTTACGTAACCCTGGTTAACGAAATAATTTAACATAGTTCAACTTAACCTGGTTACTAATTCGGTATTTAACACAATGCTGAAAGATAGCTAAAAGCGTAATTCTTGGTATCTCCAGATGAAGTCACCGACGACGTGTGTCCTGGTGGTGATGCTGGTGGGAAGCATCCTGGGGAAGATGTCTCCTCCTGAGAGGTCCTATAAGATCCTGATGCTGCTTCCAATCTCCTCCAGGAGTCACAGGAACATCTTTACGTCTCTGGCCGAGTCTCTTGCCGACCGTGGACACAAAGTAACACCTAAATGTGTTGTTTGTATCTCAGAATTAGCTTAAATACAAGAGTTATATAGAGAACTAATTCCTGAGTTGACAAGAGTTATATAGAGAACTAATTCCTGAGTTGACAAGAGTTATATAGAGAACTAATTCCTGAGTTGACAAGAGTTATATAGAGAACTAATTCCTGAGTTGAGTACCGCTAGAAATTTTAAATAGTGACATTAATAAACTGGAAGATAGCTTACAAAACGTAAGATATCTTCAGTTTAATATTCCCAAATTGTGAGTTTAGTTTTTGTGGATTTTGTCAAGTTCTCTCAAACTGGATTTAATTTCTCAGATAGTGATGTTGATCAACCAACCGAAGTCGTCGAGACATCCTAACATCGAAGATGTCCCTCATGGTCTCCCACACTACAGTGAGGATAATTTGAACTTTTTCGGCAATAGGAAGGATCCCAGTGCTGCCTTCGAGGCGTTGAAGGATATTCTGCTAGCTTTTGCTAGGGAGTTGTATCAAGTCCCCGTGGTGAAGCATCTTTATAATAGACGGAAGGAGTTTGATGTCATTATAATTGATCTAATGTTCAACGAGGTACGTGCTGTGTTAATGTTCAACGAGGTACGTGCTGTGTTAATGTTCAACGAGGTACGTGCTGTGTTAATGTTCAACGAGGTACGTGCTGTGTTAATGTTCAACGAGGTACGTGCTGTGTTAATGTTTAACGAGGTACGTGCTGTGTTAATGTTTAACGAGGTACGTGCTGTGTTAATGTTTAACGAGGTACGTGCTGTGTTAATGTTTAACGAGTTACTTGCTGTGTTAATGTTCAACGAGTTACTTGCTGTGTTAATGTTCAACGAGGTACGTGCTGTGTTAATGTTTAACGAGGTACGTGCTGTGTTAATGTTTAACGAGGTACGTGCTGTGTTAATGTTTAACGAGGTACGTGCTGTGTTAATGTTTAACGAGGTACGTGCTGTGTTAATGTTTAACGAGTTACTTGCTGTGTTAATGTTCAACGAGTTACTTGCTGTGTTAATGTTCAACGAGGTACGTGTTGTGTTAATGTTCAACGAGTTACTTGCTGTGTTAATGTTCAACGAGGTACGTGCTGTGTTAATGTTCAACGAGGTACGTGCTGTGTTAATGTTTAACGAGGTACGTGCTGTGTTAATGTTTAACGAGGTACGTGCTGTGTTAATGTTCAACGAGTTACTTGCTGTGTTAAAGTTCAACGAGGTACGTGCTGTTAATGTTTAACGAGGTACGTGCTGTGTTAATGTTTAACGAGGTACGTGCTGTGTTAATGTTCAACGAGGTACGTGCTGTGTTAATGTTTAACGAGGTACGAGCTGTGTTAATGTTCAACGAGGTACGTGCTGTGTTAATGTTTAACGAGGTACGAGTTGTGTTAATGTTCAACGAGGTACGTGCTGTGTTAATGTTCAACGAGGTACGTGCTGTGTTAATGTTCAACGAGGTACGTGCTGTTTTAATGTTTAACGAGGTACGTGCTGTGTTAATGTTTAACGAGGTACGTGCTGTGTTAATGTTCAACGAGGTACGTGCTGTGTTAATGTTCAACGAGGTACGTGCTGTGTTAATGTTTAACGAGGTACGTGCTGTGTTAATGTTCAACGAGGTACGTGCTGTGTTAATGTTCAACGAGGTACGTGCTGTGTTAATGTTCAACGAGGTACGTGCTGTGTTAATGTTCAACGAGGTACGTGCTGTGTTAATGTTCAACGAGGTACGTGCTGTGTTAATGTTTAACGAGGTACGTGCTGTGTTAATGTTCAACGAGGTACGTGCTGTGTTAATGTTTAACGAGGTACGTGCTGTGTTAATGTTCAACGAGGTACGTGCTGTGTTAATGTTCGAGGTACGTGCTGTGTTAATGTTTAACGAGGTACGTGCTGTGTTAATGTTCGAGGTATGTGCTGTGCTAATGTTCAACGAGGTACGTGCTGTGTTAATGTTCGAGGTATGTGCTGTGCTAATGTTCAACGAGGTACGTGCTGTGTTAATGTTCAACGAGGTACGTGCTGTGCTAATGTTCAACGAGGTACGTGCTGTGCTAATGTTCAACGAGGTACGTGCTGTGTTAATGTTATTTACAAGAACTGAGAATAGTGGGTCATCAACCCAATTTTACAAATGCATTTGTGGTCACAGTAGTGGCCCATGTTAACCTCCCTATGATGACTAGAAATATACCTTCTTGGACGAAGCTTATTAAAGCCAGCTGGCTGGCTTTAATAAGCCATGAGACTGAGCCATGAGAGACGTAGGTCCGTAGAGGAACACGGAAGGTCTTGAAGGGCATGAGAGACGTAGGTCCGTAGAGGAACACGGAAGGTCTTGAAGGGCATGAGAGAAGTAGGTTCGTAGAGGAACACGGAAGGTCTTGAAGGGCATGAAAGACGTAGGTCCGTAGAGGAACACGGAAGGTCTTGAAGGGCATGAGAGAAGTAGGTCCGTAGAGGAACACGGAAGGTCTTGAAGGGCATGAGAGACGTAGGTCCGTAGAGGAACACGGAAGGTCTTGAAGGGCATGAGAGACGTAGGTCCGTAGAGGAACACGGAAGGTCTTGAAGGGCATGAGAGACGTAGGTCCGTAGAGGAACACGGAAGGTCTTGAAGGGCATGAGAGACGTAGGTCCGTAGAGGAACACGGAAGGTCTTGAAGGGCATGAGAGACGTAGGTCCGTAGAGGAACACGGAAGGTCTTGAAGGGCATGAGAGACGTAAGTCCATAGAGGAACACGGAAGGTCTTGAAGGGCATGAGAGACGTAGGACCGTAGAGGAACACGGAAGGTCTTGAAGGGCATGAGAGACGTAGGTCCGTAGAGGAACACGGAAGGTCTTGAAGGGCATGAGAGACGTAGGTCCGTAGAGGAACACGGAAGGTCTTGAAGGGCATGAGAGAAGTAGGTCCGTAGAGGAACATGGAAGGTCTTGAAGGGCATGAGAGACGTAGGTCCGTAGAGGAACACGGAAGGTCTTTAAGGGCATGAGAGACGTAGGTCCGTAGAGGAACACGGAAGGTCTTGAAGGGCATGAGAGACGTAGGTCCGTAGAGGAACACGGAAGGTCTTGAAGGGCATGAGAGACGTAGGTCCGTAGATTAACACGGAAGGTCTTGAAGGGCATGAGAGACGTAGGTCCGTAGAGGAACACGGAAGGTCTTGAAGGGCATGAGAGATGTAGGTCCATAGATGAACACGGAAGGTCTTGAAGGGCATGAGAGACGTAGGTCCGTAGAGGAACACGGAAGGTCTTGAAGGGCATGAGAGAAGTAGGTCCGTAGAGGAACACGGAAGGTCTTGAAGGGCATGAGAGAAGTAGGTCCGTAGAGGAACATGGAAGGTCTTGAAGGGCATGAGAGACGTAGGTCCGTAGAGGAACACGGAAGGTCTTTAAGGGCATGAGAGACGTAGGTCCGTAGAGGAACACGGAAGGTCTTGAAGGGCATGAGAGACGTAGGTCCGTAGAGGAACACGGAAGGTCTTGAAGGGCATGAGAGACGTAGGTCCGTAGATTAACACGGAAGGTCTTGAAGGGCATGAGAGACGTAGGTCCGTAGAGGAACACGGAAGGTCTTGAAGGGCATGAGAGATGTAGGTCCATAGATGAACACGGAAGGTCTTGAAGGGCATGAGAGACGTAGGTCCGTAGAGGAACACGGAAGGTCTTGAAGGGCATGAGAGAAGTAGGTCCGTAGAGGAACACGGAAGGTCTTGAAGGGCATGAGAGAAGTAGGTCCGTAGAGGAACACGGAAGGTCTTGAAGGGCATGAGAGAAGTAGGTCCGTAGAGGAACATGGAAGGTCTTGAAGGGCATGAGAGACGTAGGTCCGTAGAGGAACACGGAAGGTCTTGAAGGGTATGAGAGAAGTAGGTCTGTAGAGGAACACGGAAGGTCTTGAAGGGCATGAGAGAAGTAGGTCCGTAGAGGAGCACGGAAGGTCTTGAAGGGCATGAGAGACGTAGGTCCGTAGAGGAACATGGAAGGTCTTGAAGGGCATGAGAGAAGTAGGTCCGTAGAGGAACACGGAAGGTCTTGAAGGGCATGAGAGACGTAGGTCCGTAGAGGAACACGGAAGGTCTTGAAGGGCATGAGAGACGTAGGTCCGTAGATTAACACGGAAGGTCTTGAAGGGCATGAGAGACGTAGGTCCTTAGAGGAACACGGAAGGTCTTGAAGGGCATGAGAGATGTAGGTCCATAGATGAACACGGAAGGTCTTGAAGGGCATGAGAGACGTAGGTCCGTAGAGGAACACGGAAGGTCTTGAAGGGCATGAGAGAAGTAGGTCCGTAGAGGAACACGGAAGGTCTTGAAGGGCATGAGAGACGTAGGTCCGTAGAGGAACACGGAAGGTCTTGAAGGGCATGAGAGACGTAGGTCCGTAGAGGAACACGGAAGGTCTTGAAGGGCATGAGAGAAGTAGGTCCGTAGAGGAACACGGAAGGTCTTGAAGGGCATGAGAGACGTAGGTCCGTAGAGGAACACGGAAGGTCTTGAAGGGCATGAGAGAAGTAGGTCCGTAGAGGAACACGGAAGGTCTTGAAGGGCATGAGAGAAGTAGGTCCGTAGAGGAACATGGAAGGTCTTGAAGGGCATGAGAGACGTAGGTCCGTAGAGGAACACGGAAGGTCTTGAAGGGCATGAGAGAAGTAGGTCCGTAGAGGAACACGGAAGGTCTTGAAGGGCATGAGAGAAGTAGGTCTGTAGAGGAACACGGAAAGTCTTGAAGGGCATGAGAGAAGTAGGTCCGTAGAGGAACATGGAAGGTCTTGAAGGGCATGAGAGAAGTAGGTCCGTAGAGGAACACGGAAGGTCTTGAAGGGCATGAGAGAAGTAGGTCTGTAGAGGAACACGGAAGGTCTTGAAGGGCATGAGAGAAGTAGGTCCGTAGAGGAACACGGAAGGTCTTGAAGGGCATGAGAGAAGTAGGTCCGTAGAGGAACACGGAAGGTCTTGAAGGGCATGAGAGAAGTAGGTCCGTAGAGGAACACGGAAGGTCTTGAAGGGCATGATAGACGTAGGTCCGTAGAGGAACATGGAAAGTCTTGAAGGGCATGAGAGAAGTAGGTCCATAGAGGAACACGGAAGGTCTTGAAGGGCATGAGAGAAGTAGGTCCGTAGAGGAACACGGAAGGTCTTGAAGGGCATGAGAGAAGTAGGTCCGTAGAGGAACACGGAAGGTCTTGAAGGGCATGAGAGAAGTAGGTCCGTAGAGGAACACGGAAGGTCTTGAAGGGCATGAGAGACGTAGGTCCGTAGAGGAACACGGAAGGTCTTGAAGGGCATGAGAGAAGTAGGTCCGTAGAGGAACACGGAAGGTCTTGAAGGGCATGAGAGACGTAGGTCCGTAGAGGAACACGGAAGGTCTTGAAGGGCATTAGAGAAGTAGGTCGGTAGAGGAACACGGAAGGTCTTGAAGGGCATGAGAGACGTAGGTCCGTAGAGGAACACGGAAGGTCTTGAAGGGCATGAGAGAAGTAGGTCCGTAGAGGAACACGGAAGGTCTTGAAGGGCATGAGAGACGTAGGTCCGTAGAGGAACACGGAAGGTCTTGAAGGGCATGAGAGAAGTAGGTCCGTAGAGGAACACGGAAGGTCTTGAAGGGCATGAGAGAAGTAGGTCCGTAGAGGAACACGGAAGGTCTTGAAGGGCATGAGAGACGTAGGTCCGTAGAGGAACACGGAAGGTCTTGAAGGGCATGAGAGAAGTAGGTCCGTAGAGGAACATGGAAGGTCTTGAAGGGCATGAGAGACGTAGGTCCGTAGAGGAACACGGAAGGTCTTGAAGGGCATGAGAGACGTAGGTCCGTAGAGGAACACAGAAGGTCTTGAAGGGCATGAGAGACGTATGTCCATAGAGGAACATGGAAGGTCTTGAAGGGCATGAGAGACGTAGGTCCGTAGAGGAACACGGAAGGTCTTGAAGGGCATGAGAGACGTAGGTCCGTAGAGGAACACGGAAGGTCTTGAAGGGCATGAGAGACGTAGGTCCGTAGAGGAACACGGAAGGTCTTGAAGGGCATGAGAGACGTAGGTCCGTAGAGGAACACGGAAGGTCTTGAATGGCATGAGAAACGTAGGTCCGTAGAGAAACACGGAAGGTCTTGAAGGGCATGAGAGACGTAGGTCCGTAGAGGAACACGGAAGGTCTTGAAGGGCATGAGAGACGTAGGTCCGTAGAGGAACACGGAAGGTCTTGAAGGGCATGAGAGACGTAGGTCCGTAGAGGAGCACGGAAGGTCTTGAAGGGCATGAGAGACGTAGGTCCGTAGTTTCTTTAAGTGGAGAATATTTAAGTTTGGATTGCGAACGTTTTATCTCGTTTATGAATTTATAAAAAGCAGATGTAAGGTTTAAGAAGATATTTCAGATGTAAGGTGCGCAGAAAACTATATAAAGTATTTTGGAGTGGACGTGTCGATAGATGGATCTGTGAAAGACGAGTTGATCCATGAAATTGTCGAAGGAAGGAACTTGGGTGGAATGTGGAGGCATCTTGGAAAAAAATAGCATATCTTTGTAGGCTAAAATAAGGTATTACTCCAGAGTACTCAAGTACCAAGTATTTCGTGAGTGTGAGGTATGGGTTTTATACGTTGCAAAGAGAGATTGGCTGCAGTGACGTCAAATTAAAAATAATATATGTGAATCTTTGGCAGAGAATAAGTACATAGATGTTAGATGATGATGGGGAGTTGTTGAAAACGTCTTGGCATTTAGAGAGGCTGGAATAGAATAGGATGACCGAGGGTGTACAAATCCGGGATGGAAATAATGACTGATATGGGGACATTCTAAGGATTGAATTGAGGGTGTGAGGGTTTTAACTGGTAGTGGCTTGAGGTTCCAACAGTCTTGCGTGGGCGCATGCTCTCGGAGTGAAGACTTGAAAGATATGTGCAGTAAACAAGACAATAAATATAAAGGAATCCAGGGAAATCAGTTCTGGAGATACGTCCAGTGCCAGCACTCTGAACTATTAAAAGGGTTAATGGAACTGTGATATCTGAGTACGTCTACCATTAAGTAATGGTGAATGTTTTGTGTGTCGTGTTCCCTTCCATGGCAAGTGGAGGAGGCTGAAATTATTCCTTAAGATTAATTAAACAATTTACTTCCATTAATCCATCTTTACCCTACATGTATGGATTAATAAAAACACACAAACCAGGGAATCCAGTCAGACCAATTATTAGCTCCATAGGATCAGTTTCATATAAATTATATAAATGGCTTGTTGACATTTTGAGCCCCATTGTTGGTCAAATTTCTAACTTTAATGTTAAAAGCAACATAGATTTAGTTGATAAATTAAGGTCCTTGACAGACTTAAATGATTTTAACATGGTTAGTTTTGATGTTACTTCCTTGTTTACGAAAGTTCCTGTTGATGATTTATTAAGTTTCTTATCTAAAGAACTCGTTAATTATGATTTACCATTACCAGTTCCTACTATCATTAAACTTATTAAACTTTGCATTGTTGATGCAAAATTTGTATTTAATGATAAGTTTTACACTCAGAAGTTTGGTATGGCAATGGGGAATCCTCTTTCACCTGTTCTTAGTAACCTATACATGGAATTTTTTGAAACAAGATTACTTAACACAATCCTCCCTAATAGAGTTAAATGGTTCAGATATGTTGATGATATTTTGTGTCTTATGCCCAAAAATGTAGATATACACCATTTCCTTGGAAAATTAAATAACTTAGCCCATTCTATAAACTTTACTGTTGAGTTTAAGGAAAATAACTCATTGCCTTTTCTAGATGTTTTAATTATTAAGGGTAATAATGAATTCAAGTTTAAAATTTACAGAAAACCTACAAATAACTGTTCCTATGTCCACTATTATTCCTCGCATCAAGATAGTCAAACTGTCTGTTTTCTCATCAATGTTTTTGAGAGCTTTACGAATTTGTAGTCCTGAGTTCATAGATGAGGAAATATCCAAAATTTATGAAATAGGTAATGATTTAAAATATCCAAGAAATGTAATTGATAAATCTTTTAAAGTTGCCAGAAATACTTTTTACAATCCAAAAAGGGACAACCAGCCTTATTCAACTAAAAATGTGTTGGTTCTCCCTTACCATGAAAACTTGGTTGATATGCCTTCTCTTCTTAAGACTTTTAATATTAAAGTTGTATTCAAAAATCTTGATACAGTAAAAAAAACTTTTGATAAAGAATTCCCCCCAAAATGCTGATGGATGTGTCTATAAGATTCCTTTTAAAATTTGCGATAAAGTTTATTACGGTCAAACTGGTAAAAATCTCGAACTGAGATTAAAACAACATAAATATAGCATTAGAACTGGACAAGATTCCAATGCTCTATTTATTCATGTAAGAGATTTTAGCCATCCAATTGATTTTCAAAAAGTTGAGAAAGTTGTATCAAGCAAGTCCATGGTCGACAGGAATATAATTGAATCTTCTTTCATAAAAAGCAGTTTTGACAATATATTTCCTTTGGTTTATATAAATTGGATTCATTGATAATTAATAAAATTTGGGAAGAATTTAATGAAACATTAGACAAGTAATAAATCTTAATTCTTGGGTAGAGTATTAGATGTGTTTCAAAGAGTCGGGTGTTGTCGCACATCAGGTGTTGCTTTGTTGTGGGATGTGATGGTGAGATGTAGTCTTGACCCTTTATATGCCTTCCTTTGATGTATTTTTATAGTTCCTTGATAATGTGAGAAGTCACGAAAGCGCTTGGAATTTCACTGTTCTTTCACAGTGGTGGTTTTGCATATTCTGATATCACCTGTTTACTGTAATATATATATATATATATATATATATATATATATATATATATATATATATATATATATATATATATATATATATATATATATATATATATATATATTATATGGTTTAAGGGAAAAAAAACTACTGCAACTCACCAGGATTTGAACCCAACTCATCTAGCCAGTCTCCCGGGAAGCTAGGTATATTCTTAGCAGTTTAGTGGTCTAGGGGTCAAGAATTTAGCCAGTTTACAGGAAGGCTTCCTAGACAGCTGGGGTTCAAATCCCGGCCAGTCTCAGAATGTACACTGATAGTAAACAGTTTTTAATACAATAATTACCTCTTCATCATACAACCCCGAGATGGACACAGTGATCGCGAGAACACAGGTGACTCCTTTGTAGTCTGGAAATGTTGCCTGGAACACTGGAATTAGGAAAGATGATAAATGTTGCTGTCTCACACTACGTTATGTACAATGAGAATAGTGAGGGTAATTCTGGAATCGTAGAGCGAAACACCAACGTCAAAGACCTGGGAGTGATCATGTCGGAGGATCTCACCTTCAAGGACCAGTACTGGTTAAATTCAGTGTACTGTGGCTTACAGAACTCTATCTTCCACAGATTGTTTATCCTTTCCTGCACGAAGTCCCCTTCATTACTCTTGCAACGTCGGGGGTGGAGCCACGCCAGAGTTCCGATCTGGGCAACGTTCTCAACCCAGCCTATGCTCCTCATTTCTTGAAGGACTACCCAAGACCCATGAGCCTCTGGCACCGCTTCCGCAATGCCTTGGCACACACTAGTTATTTGTTTCACTGGCGCAAATGGTCAGTTGTGCCACTGATTCAGAAAGAGGTGAGCAATATACAGTCACAGACAATACATTAAGCTAGTGTAGCTGATGATCGTCAGAAAAAGTGTACTCATAATTATACACAATTATTCATTTCGTGGTTGTAATTCTACTGTTGTGCGTGGAAGGTAACGTTACTTTGAACAACAGAAGAATCTTGATATTGTGATGCAGTGACAGATCCGTCCCTCATCCACTATTGTGTTGTGAAGTATTTGTGGTAACCCTCAGATCTCAGCACAGTTCCCGGAGCTGCCACTGTTGTTGGATCTGGAGAGGAACGTGAGTTTATCTCTGCTCAATAGTCACTTTTCTATCAGCACACCATTGCCTCTCCTTCCCTCGCAGGTGGAGTTGGGCGCCATGCACTGTCGTCCTGCCAGCAGTCTGTCTCAGGTGAGTTGTCCTGTTTACCTGACCTTTGTTTGTATCCTGTTACGCTACTTTAAGCAATATCACTGGTCCTGTCCATGATCAATCGTTCTGTCTTCGGAGACTCGGGTCTGTTTCTACTGACGTTGTTTCACTCTTATTTTTAAAGGAATTAGAATCATGGATCACAGGATCGGAATCTTCTGGCGTGATCTACTTTAGTTTGGGAACCTTTGCGAGCAGTGCCTCAATGCCAGTCCAGTACCGCGACCTCTTCATCCAGGCTTTCCGCAGGCTGCCACAACGAGTCCTCTGGAAATACGAAGAAGAGCTTGAGGAAGTTCCTGACAACGTGATGATCAGAAAGTGGCTTCCCCAACAGGATATTCTCGGTAAGTGTGTTTTTATAGCAACCTCACGACTCGCGAAATAGTAATGACACGATTGCAAACAAACCAGACAGTGGCTAACACGACGGTCTGGAGTTTTGAGACTCTGACCGCGGATTCAATCCCGCCCGTGATATGGTTAGCAACCTCACTCACACTATATTTTTTATGAGTTACCAGTTGCTGACCTGGAGACTGTACAGAGAACTTTCACGGCACACACAAGTACGATAAGGCACCTAAATTACTGGGAACGGGTGAAGTCCCTTGATTTGTATTCCCTGGAACGCAGGCGAGAAAGATACATGATATTATACACTTGGAAAATCCTAGAGGGATGGGTACCAAATTTGCAAACGAAAATCACTCCCTATGAAAGCAAGAGACTCGGCAGGTGATGCAACATTCCCCCACTGAAAAGCAGGGGCGCCACGAGTACATTGAGAGACGACATAATAAGTGTCAGGGGTCCAAGACTGTTCAACTGCCTCCCAGTATACATAAAGGGGATTATCAATAGACCCCTGACTGTCTTCAAGAAGGCGCTGGACAGGCACCGAAAGTCGGTACCTGGCCAGCCGGGCTGTGGTTCGCACGTCAGTTTGCAAGCAGCCAGCAGTAACAGCCTGGTCTCAGACCGGGCCGCGGGGGCGGTGACCTCCGGAACCCTCTCCAGATAAGCTTATATTGGAGTATGCAGCACCAGTTTGGAACCCACACCTGGTCAAGCACGTCAAAAGATTAGAGAAAGTGCAAAGGTTTGCAACAAGACTAGTCCCGGAGCTAAGGGAAATGTGCAACGAAGAAAGGTTAAGGGAAATCGGCCTGACGATACTGGAGGACAGACAGAATGTTCCAAAGATGGGAAACAGAAACAGGCCTCATGGTGGATCAGTCTGATCAACCAGGCTGTTACTGCTGGCCGCACGCAAGCTGACGTAGGAACCACAGCCCGGTTGGTCAGGTACTGACTTTAGGTGCCTGTCCAGTGCCTTCTTGAAGACAGCCAGGGGTCTTGAAGACAGCCAGGGGTCTTGAAGACAGCCAGGGGTCTTGAAGACAGCCAGAGGTCTTGACGACAGCCAGGGGTCTTGAAGACATCCAGGGGTCTTGACGACATCCAGGGGTCTTGAAGACATCCAGGGGTCTTGAAGACAGCCAGGGGTCTTGAAGACATCCAGGGGTCTTGACGACAGCCAGGGGTCTTGAAGACATCCAGGGGTCTTGACGACAGCCAGGGGTCTTGAAGACATAAAGGTAAGTTGTGTTTCGCAAGATTATTACAGTCTGGTGTAATCTCCTTCAGTCATTTACAAAGTCACACTGTGACTGTAAGTGGTCCAAGTCGGACCGAAACGTCGTCGTAAGCTCCTCTCTTCTCTGTGCGGGTTATTTATGTATCGTTCCAGTCACGGTATTGTGCCTTTTGTTGTTGGAAGTTAAGACACATGTCCAACATCTTTTTATCTTTATTGTAAACGTTTCGCCCTCCAGTGGCTTTATCAATACAATTGCCCTCGTCTGCTACACGTCTCTCTTCACTGATGCCTATATAAGCGCCAGTCTCCTTACCTGTGCTTCAGTATCTCTACAACCACGGCGTTGTAAACACCTCCAAGGCTGAGGCACTGATTACCTCATCTTTTGTGTATAGTTCTACTGTCTTCTAATTATGTCCTAGAATTTGTATTGATAAAGCCACTGGAGGGCGAAACGTCTACAATAAAGATACCCAGATGTTGTGTTGAATGGTTTGTGTTGAATGGTTTGAAAAACCGACAAGTTGAAGAATAAGACACTTATGCAGCATATAGGAATCTTTATTCAGGAAACGTTTCGCCACACAGTGGCTTCATCAGTCAAATACAAAGAGGAAGGCGTAAGGAGAGGAGGAGTATGAGGTAATCAGTCCCTCAGCCTGGAGTCGATGTGTTCAGTCCATCAATCTTGTAGAATGTACAGCATAGGGCCGCAGACGTGGCTTATATACTGTAGTGAGGTGAGGTGAAGCAGGCGGAGGCGGCGTCATAGTGGTACCATCCACTAGTCGAAGTAGTGAGGTGAGGTGAAGCAGGCGGAGGCGGCGTCATAGTGGTACCATCCACTAGTCGAAGTAGTGAGGTGAGGTGAAGCAGGAGGAGGCGGCGTCATAGTGGTACCATCCACTAGTCGAAGTAGTGAGGTGAGGTGAAGCAGGAGGAGGCGGGGTCATAGTGGTACCATCCACTAGTCGAAGTAGTGAGGTGACGTGAAGCAGGAGGAGGCGGCGTCATAGTGGTACCATCCACTAGTCGAAGTAGGTCTTCGTCCAAAGGTTGAACAAGTGTTGAAGAATTCTTTGTAACAAGATCCCATGATGCTGCAGTGTCTGACAGTGTCTGACAGTGTCTGACCCAGATGTTATACATGTGTCTTAACTTTCATCTTGTCGGTATTGTATACGAGTCTTGCACGCCTTTCTTTGCTATTCGATTTCCCTTATCAGTGTAGATGTGAGGAGCCACAATACACAACCCGCACATAGGAGAGAGGAGCTCACCACGACGTTTCGGTCCGACTTGAACCATTTACAAAGTCAATGCTGAACTGAAAGGTCATTCAGTTTTCATTTACAATATACTATAAGAACATAAGAAATAAGGAACACTGCAGTAAGCCTGTTGGCCCATACTGGGCAGGTCCTTCACAATACCAACCCTAATAAGTTGTACAAGAATGGTATGCAATACCGACAATATACCCAGCTGTTGCACATGTCTAACAAGTGCAATGTACTATTTCTCTTGTTTACAAGCCATACCACGGGCGGGATTTGAACCTGCGGTCAGAGAGTCTCAAAACTCCAGACTGTCGAGTTTTGAGACTCTCTGACCGCGGGTTCAAATCCTGCCCGTGGAATGGTTTGTTTGCAATCGTGTCATTACGATTTCGTGAGTCATGTTGACGGCAGTGAAGGGACTTGAGCTAGAGTTCGTCACGGCCACGCTAGCTGGAGATTCGTCTGTAAAAACTTGCATTTGTGGTCACAGTGGTGGCCTATGCTAACCTTCCTATGGTGTAGAAATATACCTAGTTGGACGAATCTTATTGTGGCTAGCTGGTCTAGTGGCTAACGCGACGGTCTGGAGTTTTGAGACTCTCTGACCGTGGGTTCTATCCCCACCCGTGGTATGGTTTGTTTGCAATCGTATCATTACGATTTCGTAAGTCCTCTTGTTTACATTAACACTGTTCGACAGGTCACAACAGCGTGAAGGTGTTCATGACACACGGTGGCCTCCTGAGCATGCAAGAAGCCATCTACCACGCCAGGCCACTCCTCGCTGTCCCAATCTTCGGTGACCAGCCCAAGCACGCCATGTTCATCAGGAACTCTGGTATAGGTGACTTTTTGATCTGGGAAGAACTTACTGTGGATATGATAGTCGACGCTATCACGGAAATTCTTAATAACCCTAAGTACGTAAATATGGTAAGCCTATTTTAAAAAAAAAAATTGATAGTGACCTTTTAAGTGTGGGTTTATCTGTATCTAATTTTTTTTTGGTGTGTATGAATAAAAACACGTTCACCATCATTCATCTAATAGCTTTTTTCAAGAGAATAGATATCAAATTAATGACCGTCCGAACTAGAACATTGGAACATTGGAACCATTGCAAGTTTGTCCATGAATCAGTTCATAAAAGTTACCTCATTCTAACTCCAACAGCACGTCAAATCATCTTGTCTCCTATTACTCCGATTTAACACACACGCCTGCTGGGTGCTCAAGTTTCTAGAACTTAAAACCACCTGTGTTAGTCAGGCAGTAAACATACATGTGTCCACGGATCCTAAGATACATGTGTCCATGGATCCTAAGATACATGTGTCCACGGATCCTAAGATACATGTGTCCACGGATCCTAAGATACATGTGTCCACGGATCCTAAGATACATGTGTCCACGGATCCTAAGATACATGTGTCCACGGATCCTAAGATACATGTGTCCACGGATCCTAAGATACATGTGTCCATGGATCCTAAGATACATGTGTCCACGGATCCTAAGATACATGTGTCCACGGATCCTAAGATACATGTGTCCACGGATCCTAAGATACATGTGTCCACGGATCCTAAGATACATGTGTCCACGGATCCTAAGATACATGTGTCCACGGATCCTAAGATACATGTGTCCACGGATCCTAAGATACATGTGTCCATGGATCCTAAGATACATGTGTCCACGGATCCTAAGATACATGTGTCCACGGATCCTAAGATACATGTGTCCACGGATCCTAAGATACATGTGTCCACGGATCCTAAGATACATGTGTCCACGGATCCTAAGATACATGTGTCCACGGATCCTAAGATACATGTGTCCACGGATCCTAAGATACATGTGTCCACGGATCCTAAGATACATGTGTCCACGGATCCTAAGATACATGTGTCCACGGATCCTAAGATACATGTGTCCACGGATCCTAAGATACATGTGTCCACGGATCCTAAGATACATGTGTCCACGGATCCTAAGATACATGTGTCCACGGATCCTAAGATACATGTGTCCACGGATCCTAAGATACATGTGTCCACGGATCCTAAGATACATGTGTCCACGGATCCTAAGATACATGTGTCCACGGATCCTAAGATACATGTGTCCACGGATCCTAAGATGCATGTGTCCACGGATCCTAAGATACATGTGTCCACGGATCCTAAGATACATGTGTCCACGGATCCTAAGATACATGTGTCCACGGATCCTTAGATACATGTGTCCACGGTTAAGATACATGTGTCCACGGTTAAGATACATGTGTCCACGGATCCTAAGATACATGTGTCCACGGATCCTAAGATACATGTGTCCACGGATCCTAAGATACATGTGTCCACGGATCCTAAGATACATGTGTCCACGGATCCTAAGATACATGTGTCCACGGATCCTAAGATACATGTGTCCACGGATCCTAAGATACATGTGTCCACGGATCCTAAGATACATGTGTCCACGGATTCTAAGATGCATGTGTCCACGGATCCTAAGATACATGTGTCCACGGATCCTAAGATACATGTGTCCACGGATCCTAAGATACATGTGTCCACGGATCCTAAGATACATGTGTCCACGGATCCTAAGATACATGTGTCCACGGATCCTAAGATACATGTGTCCACGGATCCTAAGATACATGTGTCCACGGATCCTAAGATACATGTGTCCACGGATCCTAAGATACATGTGTCCACGGATCCTAAGATACATGTGTCCACGGATCCTAAGATACATGTGTCCACGGATCCTAAGATACATGTGTCCACGGATCCTAAGATACATGTGTCCACGGATCCTAAGATACATGTGTCCACGGATCCTAAGATACATGTGTCCACGGATCCTAAGATACATGTGTCCACGGATCCTAAGATACATGTGTCCACGGATCCTAAGATACATGTGTCCACGGATCCTAAGATACATGTGTCCACGGATCCTAAGATACATGTGTCCATGGATCCTAAGATACATGTGTCCACGGATCCTAAGATACATGTGTCCACGGATCCTAAGATACATGTGTCCACGGATCCTAAGATACATGTGTCCACGGATCCTAAGATACATGTGTCCACGGATCCTAAGATACATGTGTCCACGGATCCTAAGATACATGTGTCCATGGATCCTAAGATACATGTGTCCACGGATCCTAAGCTGGAGATATCATGCTGCTTACCCAATGCATTACCACACTCCAACATAGCATTATGTATCCTCATGCTATAGCAACAGTCTTGTAAGACAAAAGAATGAACATTAAAATGGTATTAAATACCGACAGGTTGTTAGGTAAGACACATATGCAACAGTTAGGTATCTTTATTTCGAAACGTTTCGCCTACACAGTAGGCTTCTTCAGTCGAGTACAGAAAAGTTGATAGAAGCAGAAGAGACTTGAAGACGATGTAATCAGTCCATCACCCTTAAAGTTTTGAGGTGGTCAGTCCCTCAGTCTGGAGAAGAGTATTGTTCCATTGTCTGGAATAATATGGAGTTGAAGTGATAGGATGGAGCCTTAAACAGCGAGTAGAGGTAAGAACGCAGATGTTGGGAGGTCAGGTCCCTCTCAAATCCAGCCGTTCTCATTAGTAGAGGTTGTCGAAGTGTATTATACTAGTGGTAGTGGTAATATAAGTTGTAATAGTGTCCTTTTACTTTACATATTGGCGGTAATTCTACCAACATTATTACAGTCAGAATTATTCTTGCTTTTATGAAGAAGAATCTTAATATCTGTCGAAGATAAAGGACTTCTTTCGGCAAGTTTATTGTCAAGTGTTTGAAGATATTAGCTGATAAATTAGACATATGTGCAACTCTTGGGTGTCTTTATTGAGGAAACGTTTCGCCACACAGTGGCTTCATCAGTCCATACCAAGGAGAATCTTGAAGAACAGGAGGAGAATGAGGTAATCAAGATTGATGGACTGACCACATCGACTCAAGGTTGAGGAACTGATTACCTCATTCTCCTCCTGTTCTTCAAGATTCTCCTTGGTATGGACTGATGAAGCCACTGTGTGGCGAAACGTTTCCTCAATAAAGATACCCAAGAGTTGCACATGTGTCTAATTTATCAACATGTCGGTTCTCTGAACCATTCATCTACAAGATATTAGCTGCCACATCGTGGATCAGCGACATCTAACATGCCTTCCTTTTGAACTGTCAAGTTCATTTGTTCTCAAGGTTCTCTGTTGAATCTCTAACCTTTATTTTGTTGTTCTCAAGGTTCTCTGTTGAATCTCTCACCTTTATTTTGTTGTTCTCAAGGTTCTCTGTTGAATCTCTCACCTTTATTTTGTGCAAGAATGGTATACAATACCGACAAAATGAAATTAAGACACATGTGCAACATCTGGGTATCTTTATTGTAGACGTTTCGCCATCCAGTGGCTTTATCAATACAAATTCCAGGACATAACTTGAAGATAGTAGAACTATGTACAGAAGATGAGGTGATCAGTCCCTCAACCTAGGAGTAGGTGCGAACAGCACCATAGTCGTGGAGATTCTGAAGCAGAAGAAAGAATCCTGGCGCTTATATAGTAACGTCAGGTGTAGCAGACGAGGGCATATTCACTGGTAGGCGGGATTCCCCAGTGGAAGTAGGTCCTTCCCTAAGAGATGGGTTAGTTGTAGTAGTAGTTGTCGTAGTCGTGAAGGTTATGTACATGTCCTCAGAATTAAGATTCCATGATGTTGCAGTGTCTGACAAGTTGTGTACGAATGATATATAATACCGACAAGATGAGAGTAAGACACATGTGCAACATCTGGGTATCTTTATTGTAAACGTTTCGCCATCCAGTGGCTTTATCAATACAAATTCCAGGACATAACTTGAAGACAGTAGAACTATGTACAGAAGATGAGGTAATCAGTCCCTCAACCTAGGAGTAGGTGCGAAGAGCACCGTAGTCAGACACTGCAACATCATGGAATCTTGATTCTGAGGACATGTACATAACCTTCAAGACTACGACAACTACTACTACAACTAACCCATCCCTTTGGGTATGACCTACTTCCACTGGGGAATCCCGTCTACCAGTGACTATGTCCTCGTCTGCTACACGTCCCATTTCCACCTGAAGTTAGTATATAAGCTCCAGGCACCTTGCTTCTGCTTCAGAATCTCCACGACTACGGTGATCTTCGCACCTACTCCTAGGTTGAGGGACTGATTACCTCATCTTCTGTACATAGTTCCACTGTCTTCAAGTTATGTCCTGGAATTTGTATTGATAAAGCCACTGGATGGCGAAACGTCTACAATAGATACCCAGATGTTGCACATGTCTTAATTTCACCTTTATTTTCTTGTTCTCAAGGTTCTCTGTTGAATCTCTCACCATTATTTTGTCATCAAAATTTGTGATGAATGGTTTTGAAAACCAACAAGTTGAAGAATTGAGACACTTGTGCAACATATGGGAATCTTTATTGAATAAACGTTTCGCCACACACTGGCTTCATCAGTCCTATACAAAGCAGAAAGGTATAAGGAGAGGAGGAGTTTGAGGTAATCAATCCCTCAGCCTGAAGTCGATGTGTTCAGTCCATCAATCTTGTAGAAAGTACAGCATAGGGGCGTAGACGTGGCTTATATACTGTAGTGAGGTGAGGTGAAGCAGGAGGAGGCGGCGTCATAGTGGTACCATCCACTAGTCGAAGTAGTGAGGTGAGGTGAAGCAGGAGGAGGCGGCGTCATAGTGGTACCATCCACTAGTCGAAGTAGTGAGGTGAGGTGAAGCAGGAGGAGGCGGCGTCATAGTGGTACCATCCACTAGTCGAAGTAGATCTTCGTCCAAAGGTTGGACAAGGTTGAAGAATTCTTTATATCAAGATCCCAGGATGTTGCAGTGTCTGACTGACGAAGCCACTGTGTGGGGAAACGTTCCTTCAATAAAGATTCCCATATGTTGCATAAGTGTCTCAATTCGTCATCAAAATTTGCTAATGGAAACGTACACACAATGTATCATAATGTGAAGCTTATTGAGTACACTGCCCACACAGTTAGCTTTAAGAAGGTCTGTAGCAGGTTTGCTAGTCTTGTCCCGGCTCAAGTCTTGATAAAAACTAGGAGAGTGTATACTGGGTAGAGCAGAGAAAACTCATGTTATGACTGGTGGAATAATGAGGGTAACAGGAAAGTAAGGGAGGTCAAAATTAACACACGAGAGGCTTTTGCAAAATGAAAAAGTCATATGGAATGTTGAGTACGTAGAGAGAAGAGTTGTTAGGTAAGACACATATGCAACAGTTAGGTATCTTTATTTCGGAACGTTTCGCCTACACAGTAGGCTTCTTCAGCCGAGTACAGAAAAGTTGATAGAAGCAGAAGATACTTGAAGACGATGTAATCAGTCCATCACCCTTAAAGTTTTGAGGTGATCAGTCCCTCAGTCTGGAGAAGAGCATTGTTCCATAGTCTGAAACAATATGGAGTTGAAGTGACAGGATGGAGCTTTATATAGCGCCAGGAGGTGAGATGTAGCTAGTAGAGGTAAGAACACAGATGTTAGGAGGTCAGGTCCCTCTCAAATCCAGCCGTTCTCACTAGTAGAGGTTGTCGAAGTTGATTTCAGGTCTGTTCATTCAGACAGAAGAGGTTAAATGATGCACAAAAGTCCAGAGAGTGGAGAAACGATGGAAGAAACAGACGAATTCAGTATAATGTGATCCTTTATTGACAACGTTTCGCTCACACAGTGGACTTTATCAAGTTATAAACAGATCTAGAGTATATACAGGAAGTATAGTGAAGGGTCAGGTTAGTAATGCTGAATGTTGTCAGCAATATACAGGGTGGAGCAGAGAAAACCCACGTTTTTTAAACGCCTAGTACTCGTCGGCAGGTCGTGGTAATGACCATGAACGACCCTCTGCTGCACGACGGTAAACAAACGAGACTCTAAGCTCCATGACTACTGAAGCTGCATAATCTGAGCTCTCCATCGTGGTAATGACCATCTTCATGGTCATTACCACGACCCGCCGCCGAGTACTAGGCGTTTAAAAAACGTGGGTTTTCTCTGCTCCACCCTGTATATTGCTGACAACATTCAACACTACTAACCTGACCCTTCACTATACTTCCTGTATATACTCTAGATCTGTTTGTAACTTGATAAAGTCCACTGTGTGAGCGAAACGTTGTCAATAAAGGATCACATTATACTGAATTCGTCTGTTTCTTCCATCGTTTCTCCACTCTCTAGACTTTTGTGCATCAATTAAGCTCTTCTCTCTACATACTCAACATTCCGTATGATTTTTCATTTTGCAAAAGCCTCTCGTGTGTTAATTTTGACCTCCCTTACTTTCCTTTCACCTTCATTATCCCACCACAGCATCCACCCTAGATATCTATCACTGCCTTCTTAAATCTATCGCATATCCTTTGACCTCTCTATTTCCTGTTTCTCTAGACTACCTTGCTTTGTATATTTGCTTGTGTATCTATCTTAAGTTCACTCATACTTCTCTCTTACTAATGTCATTACTCTTGCACTCCATCTTCCCCTATATAATAATCTGGTATACAATCGTTCTGTATAATAGACATATCCAGAAGTCTACTCACCTAACCTAGCAAATTGTTGCTATTTTCACACTTGGTAATCCTCTTTTTCTCTTGAAATACACATATATATATATATACAAGCATATATATACACACACACCCCTTTGGGTTTTCTTCTATTTTCTTTCTAGTTCTTGTTCTTGTTTATTTCCTCTTACCTCCATGGGGAAGTGGAACAGAATTCTTCCTCCGTAAGCCATGCGTGTTGTAAGAGGCGACTAAAATGCCGGGAGCAAGGGGCTAGTAACCCCTTCTCCCTTTTGGACCACCCCGCCTCGGTGGGATACTGCCGGTGTGTTGAAAGAAAGAAAGAAGATATATATATATATATATATATATATATATATATATATATATATATATATATATATATATATATATATATATATATATATATATTACCTAGACATAACATTCACAAAGATACAATAGAAAGTAAAACAACATGGGTAACTCAGAGCTACATCTCGAATACTTCGTCCAGCTCCCCGGCGGTGGGCCGTGTGCCCAGAATGCTGCAGGCATTTCCTCTCTGGATCGCAACACCGAGTCTCTGAAAGAGGAAGCTGGTGGCCCTGTGATACTTGGTTTCTATAATGAGCTTTTCACCTTAATTAGAGACTTCCCATTATCATTTACTCCTGGCACACTAAACATACACTCTTTCCTCACTTTAGCACTAACGTCACCCACATCAATTGTTTATTGAAAAAAACACCATGCCACGGGCGGGGATTGAACCCGCATGTTTATACATACAACAACCCCTTTTCATATTTCACTTTAATTCTAATCCTCATCAGTCTTGAATTAAAACGGTCGAATTTCAGTGCTTATATTTCTAAAAGCCCTTGTGGTTTAGCGCTTCTTTTTGATTATAATAATAATATTTCTAAAAACTAAATAATTGTTACCTCTGCTTGTGTTCTGTAACTTATGTGGGTGATGTTACCTTTGCTTGTGTTCTGTAACTTATGTGGGTGATGTTACCTCTGCTTGTGTTCTGTAACTTATGTGGGTGATGTTACCTCTGCTTGTGTTCTGTAACTTATGTGGGTGATGTTACCTTTGCTTGTGTTCTGTAACTTATGTGGGTGATGTTACCTCTGCTTGTGTTCTGTAACTTATGTGGGTGATGTTACCTCTGTTTGTGTTCTGTAACTTATGTGGGTGATGTTACCTCTGTTTGTGTTCTGTAACTTATGTGGGTGATGTTACCTCTGTTTGTGTTCTGTAACTTATGTGGGTGATGTTACCTCTGTTTGTGTTCTGTAACTTATGTGGGTGATGTTACCTCTGCTTGTGTTCTGTAACTTATGTGGGTGATGTTACCTCTGCTTGTGTTCTGTAACTTATGTGGGTGATGTTACCTCTGCTTGTGTTCTGTAACTTATGTGGGTGATGTTACCTCTGCTTGTGTTCTGTAACTTATGTGGGTGATGTTACCTCTGCTTGTGTTATGTAACTTATGTGGGTGATGATACCTCAGCTTGTGTTCTGTAACGTGGGTGATGTTACCTCTGCTTGTGTTCTGTAACTTATGTGGGTGATGTTACCACTTCTTGTGTTCTGTAACTTATGTGGGTGATGTTACCTCTGCTTGTGTTCTGTAACTTATGTGGGTGATGTTACCACTTCTTGTGTTCTGTAACTTATGTGGGTGATGTTACCACTTCTTGTGTTCTGTAACTTATGTGGGTGATGTTACCTCTGCTTGTGTTCTGTAACTTATGTGGGTGATGTTACCACTTCTTGTGTTCTGTAACTTATGTGGGTGATGTTACCACTTCTTGTGTTCTGTAACTTATGTGGGTGATGTTACCTCTGCTTGTGTTCTGTAACTTATGTGGGTGATGTTACCTCTGCTTGTGTTCTGTAACTTATGTGGGTGATGTTACCTCTTCTTGTGTTCTGTAACTTATGTGGGTGATGTTACCTCTGCTTGTGTTCTGTAACTTATGTGGGTGATGTTACCTCTGCTTGTGTTCTGTAACTTATGTGGGTGATGTTACCTCTGCTTGTGTTCTGTAACTTATGTGGGTGATGTTACCTCTGCTTGTGTTCTGTAACTTATGTGGGTGATGTTACCTCTGCTTGTGTTATGTAACTTATGTGGGTGATGATACCTCAGCTTGTGTTCTGTAACGTGGGTGATGTTACCTCTGCTTGTGTTCTGTAACTTATGTGGGTGATGTTACCACTTCTTGTGTTCTGTAACTTATGTGGGTGATGTTACCTCTGCTTGTGTTCTGTAACTTATGTGGGTGATGTTACCTCTGCTTGTGTTATGTAACTTATGTGGGTGGTGTTACCTCTGCTTGTGTTATGTAACTTATGTGGGTGATGTTACCTCTGCTTGTGTTCTGTAACTTATGTGGGTGATGTTACCACTTCTTGTGTTCTGTAACTTATGTGGGTGATGTTACCTCTGCTTGTGTTCTGTAACTTATGTGGGTGATGTTACCTCTGCTTGTGTTCTGTAACTTATGTGGGTGATGTTACCACTTCTTGTGTTCTGTAACTTATGTGGGTGATGTTACCTCTGCTTGTGTTCTGTAACTTATGTGGGTGATGTTACCTCTGCTTGTGTTCTGTAACTTATGTGGGTGATGTTACCACTTCTTGTGTTCTGTAACTTATGTGGGTGATGTTACCTCTGCTTGTGTTCTGTAACTTATGTGGGTGATGTTACCTCTGCTTGTGTTCTGTAACTTATGTGGGTGATGTTACCACTTCTTGTGTTCTGTAACTTATGTGGGTGATGTTACCTCTGCTTGTGTTCTGTAACTTATGTGGGTGATGTTACCTCTGCTTGTGTTCTGTAACTTATGTGGGTGATGTTACCACTTCTTGTGTTCTGTAACTTATGTGGGTGATGTTACCTCTGCTTGTGTTCTGTAACTTATGTGGGTGATGTTACCTCTGCTTGTGTTATGTAACTTATGTGGGTGATGTTACCTCTGCTTGTGTTCTGTAACTTATGTGGGTGATGTTACCACTTCTTGTGTTCTGTAACTTATGTGGGTGATGTCACCACTTCTTGTGTTCTGTAACTTATGTTGATGTTTAAGATTTGGTCACTGTACCTGTTCACAGGTATCAGGAAAACGTGTTGAGGATGTCAGTGCTGCTGCGGGATCAGCCTGTACCACCCAGGGAACTGGCAGTGTTCTGGACGGAGTACGTCATCCGTCACAGAGGTGCTCCCCAGTTGAGGTCACCAGCGGCGCAGCTCTCCTGGGTGGAGTTCCTCATGCTGGACGTGATCTTCCTCCTCTACCTGGCTCTGATTGTCCTGATATTCATTCTACGTCACATCTACCGAGTCATCACTGCTAAACTCTTCAGCAGTGAAGGGAAAATGAAGAACACTTAAAAAGACCTTTTAATGTGGGCAGGAGTAGATTGTATTCAATATTATACTGTGCAGCACCTCACTGATACTTTTACCTAATACTGATCTGGCACCGGTATACCAGAGTGCCAATAAGTATAGAAAACTATGTATTTTTACTGTATCTTTATAATTAGTTACAGTGGTGCCTCGGGATGCGAACAGTTCCCAAGTCGAGGAATTATGTAAGTGTATTTTTGTAAGTGGTTTTCTAAGTGTATTTTTGGGGGTCTGAAACAGACTATTCTACTTTACATTATTCCTTATGGGAACAAATTCGTTCAGTATCGGCACTCGAACAGCCTTCTGGAATGAATACGGTCGTAAACCGAGGCACCACTGGACATATAAATCCTGTCTCCAATACACATATTAAAACTGCTTATTACCTTTACATTACCTGCCAAGAAAACAATCGCTAAAATAGTGGTTAATATAAACTATCAGTGTGAATATATACATATACATGTATATACACCTCTCGGTGTATATATCATCTCGATTTAATTGCTTCTCATCTGTTTTTTCATTATATATAATAATTTTAGTTCAAATAATTTCCCAAAAGTGATTTTTTTAACATTATATATTGTCATGTAGTGATTTATAGCTTTTACGAATGACTTATTTAGTTATTAATTTGTGAATGCCTTCTTGTTACTAGTAAAAATCACACTGTCTGTAGACTCAAGTCTGCTGATAGATCGGGTGTTACTTGCTTCTAGACTCGTCAAGTCTGCTGATAGATCGGGTGTTACTTGCTTCTAGACTCGTCAAGTCTGCTGATAGATCGGGTGTTACTTGCTTCTAGACTCGTCAAGTCTGCTGATAGATCGGGTGTTACTTGCTTCTAGACTCGTCAAGTCTGCTGATAGATCCGGTGTTACTTGCTTCTAGACTCGTCAAGTCTGCTGATAGATCGGGTGTTACTTGCTTCTAGACTCGTCAAGTCTGTCGATAGATCGGGTGTTACTTGCTTCTAGACTCGTCAAGTCTGTCGATAGATCGGGTGTTACTTGCTTCTAGACTCGTCAAGTCTGCTGATAGATCCGGTGTTACTTGCTTCTAGACTCGTCAAGTCTGCTGATAGATCGGGTGTTACTTGCTTCTAGACTCGTCAAGTCTGCTGATAGATCGGGTGTTACTTGCTTCTAGACTCGTCAAGTCTGTCGATAGATCGGGTGTTACTTGCTTCTAGACTCGTCAAGTCTGTCGATAGATCGGGTGTTACTTGCTTCTAGACTCGTCAAGTCTGTCGATAGATCGGGTGTTACTTGCTTCTAGACTCGTCAAGTCTGCTGATAGATCCGGTGTTACTTGCTTCTAGACTCGTCAAGTCTGCTGATAGATCGGGTGTTACTTGCTTCTAGACTCGTCAAGTCTGCTGATAGATCGGGTGTTACTTGCTTCTAGACTCGTCAAGTCTGCTGATAGATCGGGTGTTACTTGCTTCTAGACTCGTCAAGTCTGCTGATAGATCGGGTGTTACTTGCTTCTAGACTCGTCAAGTCTGCTGATAGATCGGGTGTTACTTGCTTCTAGACTCGTCAAGTCTGCTGATAGATCGGGTGTTACTTGCTTCTAGACTCGTCAAGTCTGCTGATAGATCGGGTGTTACTTGCTTCTAGACTCGTCAAGTCTGCTGATAGATCGGGTGTTACTTGCTTCTAGACTCGTCAAGTCTGCTGATAGATCGGGTGTTACTTGCTTCTAGACTCGTCAAGTCTGCTGATAGATCGCGTGTTACTTGCTTCTAGACTCGTCAAGTCTGCTGATAGATCGGGTGTTACTTGCTTCTAGACTCGTCAAGTCTGCTGATAGATCGGGTGTTACTTGCTTCTAGACTCGTCAAGTCTGCTGATAGATCGGGTGTTACTTGCTTCTAGACTCGTCAAGTCTGCTGATAGATCGGGTGTTACTTGCTTCTAGACTCGTCAAGTCTGCTGATAGATCGGGTGTTACTTGCTTCTAGACTCGTCAAGTCTGCTGATAGATCGGGTGTTACTTGCTTCTAGACTCGTCAAGTCTGCTGATAGATCGGGTGTTACTTGCTTCTAGACTCGTCAAGTCTGCTGATAGAACGGGTGTTACTTGCTTCTAGACTCGTCAAGTCTGCTGATAGATCGCGTGTTACTTGCTTCTAGACTCGTCAAGTCTGCTGATAGATCGCGTGTTACTTTTTTCTAACACCTTTGTAAAGTATGTGATAAATGGTTTAAAATTGACAAGTTGAAAATTGAGACACTTACGCAACACTGGGAATCATTATCGAAGAAATGTTTCGCCACAAATCAGAAAGGTATAAGGAGAGGAGGAGTTTGAGGTAATCAGTCCCTCAGCCTGGAGTCGATGTGTTCAGTCCATCAATCTTGTAGAATGTACAGCATAGGGCCGTAGACGTGGCTTATATACTGTAGTGAGGTGAGGTGAAGCAGGCGGAGGCGGCGTCATAGTGGTACCATCCACTAGTCGAAGTAGATCTTCGACAAAGGCTGGACAAGGTTGAAAAATTCTTTGTAGTCGTGAAGATTCTGCAGAATCTTCTGTTCGAAAATCAGTCCCTTGTTCGAAAATTGGGAAGTACACTAGTGAAACTCTTTCTAGTAGGATTTTTTTAAGTGAAAACCTTGGGTAACATGAAATCATTGGCCATTTTTCTGACCATCCACAAGTCGAAGATCTACTTTGACTAGTGGATGGTACCACTATGACGCCGCCTCCTCCTGCTTCACCTCACCTCACTACTTCGACTAGTGGATGGTACCACTATGACGCCGCCTCCTCCTGCTTCACCTCACCTCACTACTTCGACTAGTGGATGGTACCACTATGACGCCGCCTCCTCCTGCTTCACCTCACCTCACTACTTCGACTAGTGGATGGTACCACTATGACGCCGCCTCCTCCTGCTTCACCTCACCTCACTACTTCGACTAGTGGATGGTACCACTATGACGCCGCCTCCTCCTGCTTCACCTCACCTCACTACTTCGACTAGTGGATGGTACCACTATGACGCCGCCTCCTCCTGCTTCACCTCACCTCACTACTTCGACTAGTGGATGGTGTACCACTATGACGCCTCCTCCTCCTGCTTCACCTCACCTCACTACAGTATATAAGCCACGTCTTCAACCCTGTGCTGTACTTTCTACAAGATTGATGGACTGAACACATCGACTCCAGGTTGAGGGAGTGATTACCTCAAACTCCTCCTCTCCTTACACCTTCTACTTTGTATTGGACTGATGAAGCCACTGTGTGGCGAAACGTTTCTTCAATAAAGATTCCCATATGTTGCATAAGTGTCTCAACCTTTATCTTTGTAAAGTAAAAGGACAGAAGTGTAATGTGACATTTTATTGTGGCAACGTTTCGCTCTCCAGGAGCTTTGTCAAGCCGTTACACACAATACACGGACACAGAGGGTATATATACCCTTAGTGTGAGGTGTAATACTAGTGGTATTAGTGGTAGTAATACAAGTAGTAGTAGTAGTAATACATTATGGTAGAACAATCAACTTGTGTAGCTCCAACGGCGGGTCATTGACTAAGACCAGCGTCTGGAACCACTTCTCCTGTTTCCTGACGAACCTAACCTAATCAACTTGTACATAAGTAAAAGGTTGTAAAAGCTATTACTTGGGTAACATAAAAATAGATTAGACGAACATTTCAATTGATGGTTGGATTTGAGAAGGTCTGTGTCAGTGTTCTCGTGTAGCGGAGACTGGTGGCAGGATTGACTGTTTTGGTAGTAATAACCTATTTGGTAGTAATAAGTTATCACTAGTTATATACACTGATGGATCTAAACAGGAGTCTTCTGGCAGGGCTGCATCTGCTCTTGTTTCCACCTCCCTAGTTAAGAACCATAATAAATTTGTTGAGTTAGGCATAAGAATTAACAACTGGGCGTCTACACTGCAAACTGAATTGTTTGCAATCCTAATGGCGCTAAAGCTAACCTATGACACTGAGCTTGACTCTATCATCATTACTGATTCTATGTCGTTAAATTAGACACATGTGCAACTCTTGGGTATCTTTATTGAGGAAACGTTTCGCCACACAGTGGCTTCATCAGTACATACATAGGAGAAACTTGAAGAGCAGGAGGAGAATGAGGTAATCAGTCCCTCAACCTTGAGTCGATGTGGTCTGTCCATCAGTCTGGAATAGAATACGGCAGATAAGCGGAGAAGCAGCTTATAAACCGTATGGCAGGAGAGGTGCAGCAGTCATAGGTGGTGTCACATTTGTCCAATGTGGAAGTAGGTCGTGCCCAAGGGTTAGACAAGCGAAGAATTCCCAAGTATTAAGATCCCAAGAAGTTGCAGTGTCTGACAGGATTGTAGATGAATGGTTCAAAGATACCCAAGAGTTGCACATGTGTCAAATTTAACAACATGTCGGTTCTTTGAACCATTCATCTATGATTCTATGGCTCTTGACTCATATAATGACTCCAATAACATGCTCATTGGAGAAGCCAGGTATAGATACTCAAAAATTAGGGACAAAGGAATTAATGTACAATTGGTATGGATGCCATCATACCTTGGATTACTCCTTCATGATAAAGTTGATATGTTAGCCAAGAAGAGTATCCAGAAGGAGAATGTAGAATATAACTTTGGTATAACTGTGTCTAGCATTAGGAATAATATTAGGAGAGAAGTAAATAATGAAAATGATTGTTATAGGAATGCAGTTAGAAGCCTGAGTAGATCTATAACCCACTATGATAACATGAACGTAGATAAGTATGTTTATGGAGCAACGTGTAATGTGAACACTGACTGATGTTGTAGTGGCCAGACTTAGGCTTGGTTACAAGTACTGACTGATGTAGTGGCCAGGCTTAGGCTTGGATACAAGTATTGACTGATGTTGTAGTGGCCAGGCTTAGGCTTGGTTACAAATACTGACTGATGTTGTAGTGGCCAGGCTTAGTCTTGGTTACAAGTACTGACTGATGTTGTAGTGGCCAGGCTTAGTCTTGGTTACAAGTACTGACTGATGTTGTAGTGGCCAGGCTTAGTCTTGGTTACAAGTTCTGACTGATGTTGTAGTGGCCAGGCTTAGGCTTGGTTACAAATACTGACTGATGTTGTAGTGGCCAGGCTTAGGCTTGGTTACAAGTACTGACTGATGTTGTAGTGGCCAGACTTAGGCTTGGTTATAAGTACTGACTGATGTTGTAGTGGCCAGGCTTAGGCTTGGTTACAAGTACTGGCTGATGTTGTAGTGGCCAGGCTTAGGCTTGGTTACAAGTACTGGCTGATGTTGTAGTGGCCAGGCTTAGTCTTGGTTACAAGTACTGACTGATGTTGTAGTGACCAGGCTTAGTCTTGGTTACAAGTACTGACTGATGTTGTAGCGGCCAGGCTTAGGCTTGGTTACAAGTACTGACTGATGTTGTAGTGGCCAGGATTAGTCTTGGTTACAAGTACTGACTGATGTTGTAGTGGCCAGGCTTAGTCTTGGTTACAAGTACTGACTGATGGTGTAGTGGCCAGGCTTAGTCTTGGTTACAAGTACTGACTGATGGTGTAGTGGCCAGGCTTAGTCTTGGTTACAAGTACTGACTGATGTTGTAGTGGCCAGGCTTAGTCTTGGTTACAAGTACTGACTGATGTTGTAGTGGCCAGGCTTAGTCTTGGTTACAAGTACTGACTGATGGTGTAGTGGCCAGGCTTAGTCTTGGTTACAAGTACTGACTGATGTTGTAGTGGCCAGGCTTAGGCTTGGTTACAAGTACTGACTGATGTTGTAGTGGCCAGGCTTAGTCTTGGTTACAAGTACTGACTGATGTTGTAGTGACCAGGCTTAGTCTTGGTTACAAGTACTGACTGATGGTGTAGTGGCCAGGCTTAGGCTTGGTTACAAGTACTGACTGATGTTGTAGTGGCCAGGCTTATTCTTGGTTACAAGTACTGACTGGTGTTGTAGTGACCAGGCTTTGTCTTGGTTACAAGTACTGACTGATGTTGTAGTGGCCAGGCTTAGTCTTGGTTACAAGTACTGACTGATGGTGTAGTGGCCAGGCTTAGGCTTGGTTACAAGTACTGACTGATGTTGTAGTGGCCAGGCTTATTCTTGGTTACAAGTACTGACTGGTGTTGTAGTGACCAGGCTTTGTCTTGGTTACAAGTACTGACTGATGTTGTAGTGGCCAGGCTTAGTCTTGGTTACAAGTACTGACTGATGTTGTAGTGACCAGGCTTAGGCTTGGTTACAAGTACTGACTGATGTTGTAGTGGCCTGGCTTAGGCTTGTTTACAAGTACTGACTGATGTTGTAGTGGCCAGGCTTAGGCTTGGTTACAAGTACTGACTGATGTTGTAGTGACCAGGCTTAGTCTTGGTTACAAGTACTGATGTTGTAGTGGCCAGGCTTAGGCTTGGTTACACGTACTGACTGATGTTGTAGTGGCCAGGCTTAGTCTTGGTTACAAGTACTGACTGATGTTGTAGTGACCAGGCTTAGTCTTGGTTACAAGTACTGACTGATGTTGTAGTGGCCAGGCTTAGGCTTGGTTACAAGTACTGACTGATGTTGTAGTGGCCAGGCTTAGTCTTGGTTACAAGTACTGACTGATGTTGTAGTGGCCAGGCTTAGTCTTGGTTACAAGTACTGACTGATGTTGTAGTGGCCAGGCTTAGTCTTGGTTACAAGTACTGACTGATGGTGTAGTGGCCAGGCTTAGTCTTGGTTACAAGTACTGACTGATGTTGTAGTGGCCAGGCTTAGTCTTGGTTACAAGTACTGACTGATGTTGTAGTGGCCAGGCTTAGTCTTGGTTACAAGTACTGACTGATGGTGTAGTGGCCAGGCTTAGTCTTGGTTACAAGTACTGACTGATGTTGTAGTGGCCAGGCTTAGTCTTGGTTATAAGTACTGACTGATGTTGTAGTGACCAGGCTTAGTCTTGGTTACAAGTACTGACTGATGGTGTAGTGGCCAGGCTTAGGCTTGGTTACAAGTACTGACTGATGTTGTAGTGGCCAGGCTTATTCTTGGTTACAAGTACTGACTGGTGTTGTAGTGACCAGGCTTAGTCTTGGTTACAAGTACTGACTGATGTTGTAGTGGCCAGGCTTAGTCTTGGTTACAAGTACTGACTGATGTTGTAGTGACCAGGCTTAGGCTTGGTTACAAGTACTGACTGATGTTGTAGTGGCCTGGCTTAGGCTTGTTTACAAGTACTGACTGATGTTGTAGTGGCCAGGCTTAGGCTTGGTTACAAGTACTGACTGATGTTGTAGTGACCAGGCTTAGTCTTGGTTACAAGTACTGACTGATGTTGTAGTGGCCAGGCTTAGTATTGGTTACAAGTACTGATGTTGTAGTGACCAGGCTTAGTCTTGGTTACAAGTACTGACTGGTGTTGTAGTGACCAATCTTAGTCTTGGTTACAAGTACTGACTGGTGTTGTAGTGACCAATCTTAGTCTTGGTTACAAGTACTGACCGGTGTTGTAGTGACCAATCTTAGTCTTGGTTACAAGTACTGACTGGTGTTGTAGTGGCCAGGCTTAGGCTTGGTTACAAGTACTGACTGATGATGTAGTGGCCAGGCTTAGGCTTGGTTACAAGTACTGACTGATGTTGTAGTGGCCAGGCTTAGGCTTGGTTACAAGTACTGACTGATGTTGTAGTGACCAGGCTTAGGCTTGGTTACAAGTACTGACTGATGTTGTAGTGGCCTGACTTAGACATATGGTCACTGTCACTGTCTTGAACACTATGTGCTTAATTGTCCACTTACTGAGGAATACAGAGACAGACAGTATAATAACCTATGTGACATGTCAAGATATCTTATTAATGAAAATAAGATACCAGATATACTCAGCAAATTTCCTAAATTTGCTTGTAACAGATAAGTGAACTATAGATATGTAGATATAAATCCATATGTATTCCTGTTAACCCTTTGGGGCCTAGTTCCTAGGCCTTTTGTGTATCCATATGCTCTCGCGCTACCGTCCACAGGATGGATGTGGGGTGCACAATAAACTAGCCACTTCGGTGGCAAAATCTAAATCTAAATCTGAGGAGGATTGCTAATATTTCTTGCATCTTTATTTGTTTCGAGTAGATGTTTTCTTCAATTCGAATTACCCAGCATTTGAATACTAAGTTTGTTATATTAGTTAACTTAGTTAATGATGAGAACAACAGTGTGGTTAACTTGGGAACCTGAAACGACAGTAACGAGTCGTTACTGTCGCTTAAATCGTTACTAACGACCGTTTCAGGTGAGTTATGTTCGTTATTTAACTCGGTCTATTAGTCCACGTACATGCTGACTGTCTTGGCATGTACGTGAACGGTTGAGAATTTCGTGAATGGGTTTATTCCTTTGATTTACCATGTTTTTTCTGCTGGATATACGCCTATTTCTGATGGCAGTTGACTGGATGTTTTAACATTAGGATTTTTGACTTCAGTAGCCGTGTTGGTCTTCATGGGTTCGACACTTGGTTTAGGATTCCGTTCCTGTCCAGTTTGGAATTCTCGAATTAATTGTCGGAAATAATAGTGGACTGGTGTGGGTCATATCCTGGGTGTTAGTGGACTGGTGTAGGTCACATTCTGGGTGTTAGTGGACTGGTGTAGGTCACATTCTGGGTGTTAGTGGACTGGTGTAGGTCACATTCTGGGTGTTAGTGGACTGGTGTAGGTCACATTCTGGGTGTTAGTGGACTGGTGTAGGTCACATTCTGGGTGTTAGTGGACTGGTGTGGGTCACATCCTGGGACAAAACTCTCCTAATTTGCGGGAAATGCTCAGTATAACAAGGGACTTTCTATATAGTAGTATGTCACTGATGTCAGCTATGGTCTGTATACCTTGTACATGTACTGGTATACCTTGTACATGTACTGGTATACCTTGTACATGTACTTGTATACCTTGTACATGTACTGGTATACCTTGTACATGTACTGGTATACCTTGTACATGTACTGGTATACCTTGTACATGTACTGGTATACCTTGTACATGTACTGGTATACCTTGTACATGTACTGGTATACCTTGTACATGTACTGGTATACCTTGTACATGTACTGGTAGTAAACAGACATCAGTACTGCTGCCTAATGTCGTGTCTGTGACAGTAATGATTTTGAACCACTAATAAATGAATCTTCAATTTCGTTTTCATAATGCTAATAAAAGGTCTGTAAATGGTTAATTTCGTTTTCATTTGGAATATCGACTATTGATTCATATTTCTCATGTACTAGTTGATAAGATTGAAACTTAGCAAGGATAAGAATGTAGGATTTCAATTTATCTTCTGGTGACGCAAATTTCCAGGATTTAATCCAGTATCCAGATATGATTTCCAGCTGACTCCAGCCTGGATTGGCTTTCCATAGATACGATTTCGTCACCTGTGTTAATTCTGGTCAGTTTGTTCTTAAATATGTCACAGAATCTCCATAAAATGGCCTCAACATCTTAGTGCCCGGTCTGTGACCAGGTCTGAGACCTGGTCACAGACCGAGCCGCGGGGGCGTTGACCCCCGGAGCACTCTCCAGGTGTACCCCAGGGGCTATTTTCAATTTTCAGTCTGTTAATATTACCTTTAATCCTGTTATATTACTCAATGTTAATAGTAAATCTGTGTCCTGAGGGTAGGATATTGAAGGATAATCAGAATTAATCCTACTTCAGATTAATATTCAGCTAATGTGATGGGTGTGTATATACGTTGATATTGTTACCACCAGAAAAAAAACCTTATCACGGGCGGGAATAGAACCCGCGGTCAGTCATAAAACTCCAGACCGACGCGTTAGCCACTGGGAAGACTAGGACGACCTAGTGCTGGGAAGACCTAGTACTATACTCAGTACTAGGAGGACCTGGTACAGTACTCAGTTCTAGGAAGACCCAGTACTATCCACGGGTGGGGGTAGAACCCGTGGTGGGAGTCACTAAACTCCAGACCGACACGTTAACCACTGGGTTAACGTGAGTCATGTTACCGTCAGGAAACAAAAGGGGTTAAAACGCTGTTTAACGTTTAAAACGCCAGTCAAAACTGGATCATCATAAAAGGTGGTAACTTTAACTCAGGAGAAATATACCTGGAGAATACCAGTTACCCAGGTTAATAGTGACCCACCATGGTTAATTTACCATAACATTTAACAATTATAGACTGATGTAATTTAGTAAATTAATGTGTATAATTAAGCAAACTGTAAATAATTTTGTGGCATCAAAATCTAACCAAGTCTAAGTCTGGCCACTACAACATCAGTGGCCTGGTGGCTAAAGCTCCCGCTTCATACACGGAGGGCCCGGGTTCGATTCCCGGCGGGTGGAAACATTTCAAGAGGCCTGGTCACAGACCGGGCCGCGGGGGCGTTGACCCCCGAAACTCTCTCCAGGTAAACTCCAGGTAAGACTAAGCCTGGCCACTACAACATCAGTCAGTACTTGTAACCAAGACTAAGCCTGGCCACTACAACATTAGTCAGAAGACTAAGCCTGGCCACTACAACATCAGTCAGTACTTGTAACCAAGACTAAGCCTGGCCACTACAACATTAGTCAGTACTTGTAACCAAGACTAAGCCTGGCCTCTACAACATCAGTCAGTACTTGTAACCAAGCCTAAGTCTGGCCACTACAACATCAGTCAGTACTTGTAACCAAGCCTAAGTCTGGCCACTACAACATCAGCCAGTACTGTCAGCTGTCAGCGTCAGCGTGTCAGCGTGCCTCGTTGTGCTCCGGGTTTTCTGGTGTTTTCACGGTCGCTCTTACGTGCTAGAACTTTAATTTGTGTCATCAATCCTATACGATACATCCCTCTAGCGCCTGGAACCAATCTTGGGCGGAAAACATTATATACTGAGTCAAAAAAGGAGAATTAGTGTGCACTACCTAGCAGAGTTTACTGCCAGAGGGGAATCATAGGCCTGTGTGCCGTGTGAAAAAAAAAATAATAATTGAACTTTTCGTGTCAGAGGAAAGAAAGTCTCCCTGATAACATTGTGTATACATAGTGTATAGTGTATACTACAGTGGCTCCCTAGTATATAGATGATAAAGGCTAAAGTGTCATTTGAAAACAGGTGAATTTGTAAATGAAGTGATAAGCCTATAGAGGCAGGTGCCAGAAGTCGCCAGAAACTTACCACAGGTCAGCTGTTTTTAATAATCTTCCTGGCCTGCTAGTGTACTCGCATATAATCTAGTGATACCAGTGAATAGCAGAATACAGTGTTGTAGTAGCAACTAACCAGTATTATAATGGTACTTAGTGGAGTGGAGTGACTTTCATTAGTTTCTTTTTTCTTGAAATACCAGACATACTGTGAATTTCATATAACCTGTAGTTACCAGCGGTCGCAATATACACAACGAGAAGCAATTATTACTACAGAAAAAGCGTCCTTCCTCCAAAATTTCCATCAGTCAACTATAGTGATAATATAGCAATTACTGTGGTGGAGACGGAAAAAAATCCCTAGAAAAGCTAGATACAGCGATTGATAAACAAGGGTGGAGGTCGACCGTTCGTCACTGTAGGAGCTGCCAGCAGTCACCGGCTCTTCAACACGCAAGTTATACTTTTGTATCAATCAAATCACATATTACTCGGGTAGATAACTTCCAGTAGATCCGTCATGTGTTAGCCCAAATCACCGACCAGTATGTTTTAAATAAGTGACCCACTGATCAGATCAGACTGGCTCCGAACCCTCGACTGGTCCGAACCCTCAACTGGTCCGAACCCTCGACTGGTCCGAACCCTTAACCGGTTTCAAACGGTTTCGTTGGACAATAAAGCAGACTGTAAACGGATGGGGTTGTAGGCGCCCTTATCAAACACAAGCAATAAATATAAATCAGGAACGTGCACGGTAAGCTGTCCAATATACAAGTAGAGTTAGAAATAGAAATACAAATAGCTAGAGCTTCATTTAAGAAAGCTATTAAAAGAGTATTCAAGAGGTTGCTAGTAGAATTACAGTAAATCAACCATTCAAATCATTATGAAGCTGTGTGTAGTCTGTGGTCAATCAAACAAACGGGCTACCACATGGATAAATTGTCATTTTTGTGGAAATTGGTGTCACGCTCCTTGTGCAGATATCCAAGAACTAGCTACAAGCAGTATTAAAACAGGGAAGTGTTTTTGGGTATGCCCAAATGAGATAAATCTGTGGACTAAAATCACAAGGGTATTAAAAGAGGACAACATCAAAGCTGCTTTCATAGACAACCTGGAAGCTTTCTACAACAGATGGGAACATAAAAAGTCTGGGCTGAATGGTACTGCCCTTGATACTGGCCATGTAGTCAGAAACTGTAAGGCTGGAGGTGATGCCCTGGTTGTCAGTAAATGTGGGGCTGATAGTGCTGTCCTGGGAGACAGTAATGGTGAAGCTGGAGGTGCTGTCCTGGGAGACAGTAATGGTGAAGCTAGAGGTGCTGTCCTGGGAGACAGTAATGGTGAAGCTGGAGGTGCTGTCCTGGGAGACAGAAATGGTGAAGCTGGGGGTGCTGTCTTGGGAGACAGTAATGGTGAAGCTGGAGATTTTGTCCAGGTAGTCGGGAATTATACGCAGGATGGAATGCATATAAATGACCTCATAGGGGACAGGAGCCGTAGTGGGGAAACAAGTGTAGTCAAAGATAAGATAAAACCAATATTGCAAACTAGAAATACCACAAGAAATAGCAAACAAGAGGACTCCACTAGCAATAGTGAGGATATATTACCAAAAGCAACTGGTGGGAGCTCCATTGTTGGTGCTAGGGAGGATAGGAATAAGACAGGTAAACATGCACCAACAGGGAATACAGTCACAGAAACCCAAGGCAAATGGAAACCAAGCCTGTGCACATACTATGCACTTGGTATCTGCAGACATGGGAAATCTGGAAAAACAGATGGGTCGTGCAACTATGACCACCCTAGAGAATGTCATGCCCATATGACAACAGGAAAATGCAAACTCCCTTCATGTAAGCTTTTTCACCCTGAAATGTGTACCTCTTCAGTACAGGAAAGACTGTGCTATAACTTAAATTGCTATGCACATCATCTAAAGGGGACAAAAAGATACAAAACATCCAGGCCATGGGAAAACCTGGGTAGCCACAGCCACTCAAGAGGGAGAGGCTTTTTAGTGCCAGGAAGGAAAAAAAACTGGCAGGAAATGGCAGAAATTGTACACCAAATCCAGTCATTCCTGGAGTGGAACCACAGTCGATGGCCTCCACTCCAAACCAACAGATACAGATACTAATGCCGGAAAAAAAATCCCCCCCCCAGTACCAACAATTCCACCAGTCCGATGACATTCTTCTTTGCAAATATACAGGGTCTAAAGCCAGCAACAAACAACAAAATACCTTTCATCCGTGGACTGCTTGCAGAGGCAAAGGCAATGTTCACGGCTTTCACTGAGACCCACATAAAGGATCACTTGGATAACGAAATATGGATCCCAGGTTACAACCTATACAGATGTGACAGAGTGAACAGGCAAAAGGGGGAAGGGGGGTTGGCCTGTACATTGCAGAGTCACTTGTTTGCACAGAACTGCTTAATGCCTCAAATGATGTAGTGGAAGTTTTAGCAGTAAAGGTCGAGAACCAAAACCTAGTCATTGTGGTAGTCTACAAGCCTCCGGATGCAACATCCCAGCAATTCCAGGAACAGCTGATAAAAATTGACCACTGTCTGGAAAATCTTCCAGCTCCTGCACCCAACATCTTGCTCCTGGGGGATTTCAACTTAAGGCACCTAAAATGGAGGAATATAGCAAATAATATTGTTGCAGTAATAACACCAGGAGGCAGCTCTGATGAAAACTCACACTCACACGAGCTTTTAAATCTCTGCACAAAATTCAATTTAAACCAGCACATAATAGAGCCTACTAGACTGGAGAATACACTAGACCTCATCTTCACTAACAATGATGTTCTGATAAGAAATGTCACCATATCAAAAACAATATACTCAGATCACAACATAATTGAGGTTCAGACATGTATGCGTGGAGCCCCAGACCGACATAATGAGACTAGTCACGAGGGAGCATTCACCAAATTCAACTTCAATAACAAAAACATAAAGTGGGACCAAGTAAACCAAGTCCTAACCGATATAAGCTGGGAAGATATACTAAGCAACACAGACCCAAACTTATGCCTAGAACAGATTAACTCGGTGGCACTCGATGTATGCACAAGGCTTATTCCTCTAAGAAAAAGGAGCAGTAGGTGTAAAATAGAAAGAGACAGGCGCTCCCTTTACAGGCGACGGAAAAGAATAACAGACTGGCTAAAAGAGGTCAATATATCTGAAATGCGTAGGGAGACACTGGTCAGAGAAATAGCAAACATCGCACTTAAGCTAAAGGAATCTTATAGGAGTCAGGAATCGCGGGAAGAACTAAAAGCCATAAATGAAATCGAAAGAAACCCAAAGTATTTCTTCTCCTATGCCAAATCAAAGTCGAAACAACGTCCAGTATTGGGCCCTTACTTAAACAAGATGGGTCCTACACAGATGACAGCAAGGAAATGAGTGAGCTACTCAAGTCCCAATATGACTCTGTTTTTAGCAAGCCACTAACCAGACTGAGAGTCGAAGATCAGAATGAATTTTTTATGAGAGAGCCACAGAATTTGGTTAACACAAGCCTATCTGATGTTATCCTGACGCCAAATGACTTCGAACAGGCGATAAATGACATGCCCATGCACTCTGCCCCAGGGCCAGACTCGTGAAACTCCGCGTTCATCAAGAACTGCAAGAAGCCCCTATCACGAGCCTTTACCATCCTATGGAGAGGGAGCATGGACACGGGGGTCGTCCCACAGTTACTAAAAACAACAGACATAGCCCCACTCCACAAAGGGGGCAGTAAAGCAACAGCAAAGAACTACAGACCGATAGCACTAACATCCCATATCATAAAAATCTTTGAAAGGGTCCTAAGAAGCAAGATCACCACCCATCTAGAAACACATCAGTTACACAACCCAGGGTAACATGGGTTTAGAACAGGTCGTTCCTGTCTGTCTCAACTATTGGATCACTTCGACAAGGTCCTTGATGCACTAAAAGACAAAAAGAATGCAGATGTAATATATACAGACGTGCATGGTTTACGTTTCCTAAACATCGAAGTGTACCTACCCCCTAAACGTAGGTGTTACAAATGCCAGCACTATGGCCATGTTGCAGTAGACTGTGGAATACTACATTCTTGGTGTGGTAAGTGTGCTGGGAAACATTCCACTAGAGAATGCACAGTAGGCCCTGACAGCCAAAAATTTAAGTGTATTAACTGTAAAGAAGTTGGGGTTACAGTTTCCCACAAGGACTGCAGTCAGAACCCAAACAACCTTCGATGTAAACCTGATAACAGTCCTTTAATGGTAACTGAGGATGAGGCCATCCAGTCTACCACAGCCAGATCTGAGACTGAACATCTGCAAAGTGTGCAAGAACCCCACCTCACTGCAAAGGATTCTGGTGATACCAGAATGCCATCACACACACCAGCTGTGGAGGAGCTAGCCATCCCTGCTAGCACATATGGAACTACTGGTCTGCCACTACAGATACCTATGGCTACACCTGAATATGGGAATGAGTTTGTCATTTCTCCCAATACACACAACTACAACAGTCAGACGGACACCACACAGGTAACCCCCCTGGAAATCGGAGATGAGTCAGATGCACAGGACCTACCTGCAATGAATGATGAAACAGAGAACACTCTTGTAACCATGGTACCTGTTAAGGTGATAGGTGTTAAAGAAAGCACTAACCCAGAAGTGCCATCCTCCGGAGAGGCATTGGATTCGCCTGATCTTCCTCATATTATAACAACTTTCCAGAAAAAAATTGAGCATCTTGAACAGATCCTGACAGGATGATGCTCTTGAGTACGGTGATGATGTCAAAAGTGCAGCAATCCCCTTTCAGTTTCCAGCAATTTGTGAGAAAGAAGCCCATGACTCTTGGCTTCAAGACTTGCCTTTTAACTGGCTGTCAAGATGCCGAAAAACGCTTAAAAATAAAGGTCCTGAAGATAAAGACGTACAAACTATGCTATTTGCTCTTAAGTATCTGCACACTGTAGTCAAAGCATAATAGTTTTACCATCTTATGAGCAAGAGATTGTAATAACTCACTGCAATGGATACATTACAAATCTTTTCATGGAACATTGCTTCCATCAGGAAGCGGTTGCCTGACTTACATCATATTAGTGCAACCAAGAATATTGATGTCATCTGTTTGCAGGAATGTAGATTGAAAGATGGAGCACCTCCACCAAACTTGCCTGGATATGCAGCGTATAACCTAAGGTCAACCAACTGTTGTGTGATGTATGTCAGAAAGAGCTTGCCACATTCACTCCTTTCCTTGCAGAGTCGAGTTAACATGCAGTATCATGGTGTCAAAGTATATGCAGGCGATTTTTCCATAAACATTTTTAATCTCTATGCCCCAGCGAACCAGCTTCGACCTGATGCTTTACCAGATCGCATCAATAGTGAACCTACCATCATTCTTGGAGATTTTAATGCCAGACATAAGAATATTGGTGGGTCTATAACAAACACCAATGGAACTAAACTAGTGAGATTGCTAAATGAGCATGATAATGTTCGAATTGTGGGCACTACTGAGCCTACTCACATATATGGTGGCATACTAGATCTGTGTCTTGGATTTAATACATCATATACGATGCATGACTCTGTCATAGTTGATGATCTTCTATCTGATCACTTCCCAAGACTAACAACTGTCAATCTTGATCACATCTCCAGCAATCAAGGAGCTAAATACAGAAGGAGGAAACTTATTCTCAAACCAGAACACAGAGACAATTTCATTAACCACTTGGATCAATGGTATAAGAATTACGAGCCCATTGGCACACAAAAATTTAATGATGATTTAATTACCACTATTGAGAGTGTTCTCACAGATCAAGTGGGCAGGGATAGGAAACAAAGACCCTCCACTATAAATAACAATAAAAACCAATGTAAATACTATAATGATCCACAGCTACGCAAACTAACAGATGCAACTAGGAGGATTGGTAAAGCATACCGTGAATGTAGAACCCCAGACCTGCTCAGAACATTCCAAGCTGCACTAACAAATGCAAGGAATAGAAAGGAAGAACTTAGGCAACAGGAATGGGAACAGTTTGTTAGTGGATTAAATAGGTCCACCCGTTTAAGTTCGGCTTGGAAAGGTATAAATAAAATAACCAGGAAAAAGACTGGCAGTGTTGCTCATCCCTTTCCTCTTGAAAAAGCAAATGACCTCATAAATGACTGGTCCAAAACATCCAGGCATGAAAGCCTTCCATCTCATATTAGAAAAAATTTAGAGAGTACTTCTGAAGAAATGTTGAAACTGATTAATTTTATGAGCCAAAATATTGATGAGAGTGATTGCCTCTTTACCGAGTATGAATTAGATAATGCATTAACCAAAGGTCGATCAACTGCTCCTGGAGAGGATGGTATAACCTATGATATTCTCAGAACTCTAAGGCAAGTGCCTGATAACCCTTTGTTGGCACTGTATAATACCAGTTACATTGAGGGCGTTCTTCCTACTTCCTGGACCAATAGTCTCATTGTGCCTATCCCTAAGCCCCAACAGCCTGATACATTTAGGCCGATCTCCTTAACTAGTTGTCTTTGTAAAACTTTTGAAAGAATGATGCTTAACAGACTGTACTACAGAATCAGACACCAACTTTCCCCCTACCTCTATGGGTTCATGAAAGGTAAAAGTGTGCAGAACTGTATTTCCACCTTTCTCACTGCACACACCTCTACTAGTTTTACCCCTCTTCAAGGGGGGCTCCTTGGCGTGGTGAAGAGGCTCTTGGTCTGAGGAATTAGACCTGTCGGTCTTCTTCCTCAGACCGAACCTAATTACCCCCCAATCTCCCCTCCCCTATCCCATCCTCCCCATCCTCCCCTTTTTCCTTCCCTCCTCCTCCTCCTCCCCACCCCTCCCTTTTGCCCTTCCTCGTTTTGGCCTTTGGGATTTCTCCCACAGGCGCGCTAGTTCCTAGGTAGGGGAAGGGATACCGGGGTCCATCCCATTCCATTGAGGTTCTTGGCGGTGGCATAGTTTGCCGTGGAATCTGGATCGCCTGGGGATGTCCCAATCCCTCTCCGGTATCCCAGAGTAGCTTTGGGTGTCTTTCGGGCGACGGGTGTATCTCTGAAAGCCACCTTTCGGATTCTGGGGGTGGTGGCCGAAGGAGGTATGCTTTGTGGCGGATATCCGGCCGCCCTCTCTTTTGTCCACCGAGGTAGCTCGGCAGATATGAGGTTGCTATCCCGGATTGTTAGTTTACTAGCATGATGGGCAGTGTATGGCACGGGTTCCATGCTGCATCTGCGCTACTTGCGGTGCTGAGGTCCTCTTGGGCGCGGAGGGAGATTTCTGGCCCTTTCATTCCTCCTAGGAACTATCCCTCCCCGGTCCCCCCTTTTTTTATTCTTTTTTTATTTTTATTTTCTTCTTTCTTTTTTTTTCTTAAAAACAAAAAGAAAGAAGTAACCTAACCATGGCAGCCCTAGTCCATGAACCTACTACCCCCAGGCCTCTTCTTGATACCGCACCCCGTTCTGACCCCGCCTCATCTTTGGACCACTCTTCAAACACTCCTCATGCCTCTGTACCTCTTGCCGGTGCTGTTTCCTCACCCGCTTCAGGTACTGAGGCCTCGACTGACTCCTTCGATTTATCGGACCTTCGCTCTCCTCTGACTATGCTTCCGGCCCCTCCCTCTACGGTGCGGCAATTTTCAAATCGCCGACCCGTTCCACGTCGGACCAACTCTGGTCCCACGCCTAAACGCCAACGACAATTACCTGCTGATGATACTTCTCCACCTTCTCGTTCTTCTCAGAAACGATCGACACGTCCTTCACTACCTTTCCACGCTCAGTTTCAGACTGAACAGTGGACTAAATTCTTCACTTTACGACCGACTTCCTCTACTGCCTATCTTTCTGACCACAGTATTGGCAAGGCACTCCTATACCATGTTGGTAAAGATATTTCTTTTCATGCTCTTAAGAGCGGTACGCGCATCATTACCATACAGAATGCTACCCAGGCTCATGAGCTCTCTCGTCTTTCCCATATCGATACTGTTCCTGTCACTCTTGAAAAACATCATTCCCTCAATTCTTGTAATGGTACCGTCATTCTGCCCCATACCATAGTTCAACAAAATTTCCAGACATGTGGCACTGACATTCTTGAACAGCTGGAACTCCAAGATCTCCCAATCCTCAAGGTAGACACTTACGTTCTTCCTGCCCGTGGGCGGAGACGATACCCTAGCAATGTGGCTCGTTTAACTTTTGACAGCCGAGAACTCCCATCCTCAGTTTATATAGCAGGACATCGGTTACAAGTTCGAAAGGTGATCCCTACACCACAACAGTGTAGAAATTGCTGGCGATTTGGCCATCCAGCGAAATATTGCAGATCTATCGCCGAATGCCCAGTCTGTGGTGCCGATGACCATTCTAATACGTCTTGCAATCGATCTCCCTCTTGCCTTAACTGTCATGAGGCTCACCCTTCGTACTCTCGCCGTTGTCAAGTCTATTTAAACGAGCGGGAAATCCGTTACCTCAAAGAGACAGAAGGTCTCCCTTATGCCATGGCAGTTTCTCATCTCCGCCTCCAAGGGAGACTCCCACGTGTTTCTTATTCCCGTGTTTCAAAACGTCCCCCCACTTCTGGTATCCCATCTTCTACACCCACCTCTGTGGTTACCTCTCCCATAGTCACTCCTGTATCTAATCCTTTTGCTGTCCTCGGCTCAGACGTCCCTACTTCAACGCCTCAGTCTGATCTCGCTTCTTCGTGTTCTCTCTCACAAGCCTCAGTATCGACGAGACCTCGTACGACACCTCCTCCCAATCGTCCCTCTACTTCTCAAAAGTCAAAAAAAGGTCCGTTAACACCTCCTACCCATCTTCCACCTCCTCATTTTACCCTCCCTGTCTCTGTCCCTGGTTCTCCCCCTCTCACTGGCTCAGTTACAAGTGTAGAGGTTCACCCTCCTCCTCGTACTGTACCTTCGTCCCCTGTTCCCTCCCAAGTTTCTTCCTCTTCTGCCACCTCCCAGGTTCCTGCCTTTTCTGTCCCCTGCCACGCTTCTCCAGTTCCCTCCACCCTTTCGCCCCCCCTACCTTGGTACAGTCCAATACAGTTCCAATCTTTACTCATCCTCCCCCTACCATTTCCAATATTGTCTCCCATACGACGTCTCTGAATTTCGAAACACTTGAAGCAATCTCTGAATATATTGCAGAGACCAAACCATCAATGGACACTGATCCACCTTCCGCTCTTTCTCTCTCCTCTGCTCCATCTGCGCAACTCCTTTCTTCACAGCGCACCGTTCCTTCGCTGCTTGAACGTTTTCCACTGCCTCCGCATGTGGACTTTTCTAACCCCTCTAGTCCGTAGGAACCCTTACCTGCAGATTTCAAGTATCTTTATCATTGCCAATCATGGCCTATTTACAGTGGAATATACGCGGCCTCAGGGGTAATCGGGGTGAGCTTCAGATGTTACTCTCCCAGTTTGCCCCTGTTGGTGTTTGCTTACAGGAACCAAAATTACACTCTGCTGTTATTTCTCCCATCTCAGGCTATAATTTATTGTATTCTTCAGATCCTTTTCCTGATGGGACCTTTAATGAAAGTGCCCTTCTTCTACACACTGATATTCCGTACCATCAGCTATTTGTTCATACTTCGCTGCATTACACAGCAGCCCGTATCCACTTACATAGGTGGTATACGCTCTGTTCTTTATGTCTCTCTCCTTCTCGGGCATTATCTATTCCGGATATTGCCTTTCTTGTTTCGTCATTACCGCCACCGATTCTGTTACTTGGTTTTTTTAATGCCCACCATTTCCTCTGGGGGGGTCTCACTGTGATTCCCGTGGAATTAAGTTAGAGGCTTTTCTTGCCACCCACCCCCTCCATGTTTTAAATACAGGTACTTACACCCATTTTGATCCTCGGACTCATACTCTCTCTTGCATCGATCTCTCAGTCTGCTCTTCCTCCACCGCATTAGACTTCACTTGGTCTGTTCTCCCGGACTTACATGACAGTGATCATTTCCCAATCATTCTTACTTCCCCTTCATATTCGCCACCTCTTCGCACCCCACGCTGGCAATTTGATCGGGCAAATTGGAACCTTTACTCACACCTAACTGTTTTTAAAGAGGTTCCTTCTTCGTCCTCCATCGATGAGCTTTTACACCTCTTCTCGTCCTCCGTTTTCACCGCAGCTTCTCATTCTATACCCCAAACTTCGGGCAGGCGTTCTCAGAAATGCGTGCCTTGGTGGTCTCCTGCTTGTGCTCGTGCAGTACGTTTGAAACGCGCTGCATGGGGCAGGTACCGGTACAATAGAACCACAGAGAGACTCCTTGATTTTAAACAGAAGCGTGCGATCGCTCGCTGTGTCATCCGTGATGCTAAACGCACTTGCTGGCGAGATTATGTCTCCACCATCACCTCTGCTTCCTCTATGAGTGCAGTCTGGAAAAAAGTACGAAAACTGAGTGGTAAATATTCTCCTCACCCGGCTCCTGTTCTGCAGGTTGCCGGTGTTGATATAGCAAACCCACTAGATGTTGCCAATGAAATTGGCCATCATCTGGTCCGTATTTCTCAGGGACTCCATCTATGCCCCTCATTTCTTTCCTCAAAGTCTGCCAGAGAGTTAGCACCCTTGGACTTTTCTTCTCTCAGAGAAGAACAGTATAATGTGCCTTTTACACTTCAAGAACTGGAGGCAACACTCTCAGCTTGTCGATCATCGGCAGCTGGGCCCGACGACATTCATATTCGTATGCTACAACATTTACATCAGTCAGCCCTTGCAGTCCTATTACGCCTTTACAATCTTATTTGGTCACAAGGAGTTCTTCCACAGCCGTGGAAATCCGCCATTGTTCTCCCTTTCTGCAAACCAGGCACTACGGGACATGAAACCTCCCACTATCGTCCCATTGCTCTTACCAGTGCAGTTTGCAAAGTAATGGAACGCCTAGTAAATAGACGTTTAGTGTGGTATTTAGAGACACACAACAGTCTCTCCACTCGTCAATATGGCTTTCGTAAGGGACGTTCTACGCTTGGATACGTATGTTCGTAATGCCTTTGCGAATAACCACTCAGTTATTGCCATATTTTTTGACCTTGAGAAGGCATATGACACAACTTGGAGGTATAATATTTTAGCCCAAGCCCACTCCTTAGGCCTTCGAGGCAATCTACCATCCTTCCTTAAGAGCTTTTTAACTGACAGACATTTCCGTGTTCGGGTTAATAATGTGCTCTCCCTGGACTTTATCCAAGCTGAAGGTGTCCCCCAGGGATGTGTTCTGAGCACAACACTTTTTCTCCTTGCTATTAATGATTTGGCCTCTAGTCTTCCATCAAATATTTGGTCATCACTCTATGTTGAAGACTTCGCTATTGCCTGTGCAGGAACTGACTGTCACCTCATTACAGTTTCTCTCCAACATGCAGTCGACCGTGTTTCCAATTGGGCCACCACACGTGGGTTTAAATTTTCCAGCACTAAAACCCACCAAATTACTTTCACTAGACGCTCTGTCATCTCCGATCATCCTTTGTACCTCTATGGCTCCCGTATCCCTGAACGTGATACAGTCAAGTTTCTGGGCCTCCTCTTTGATCGTAGGTTATCCTGGAAACCTCACATTACCTCTCTGAAGGCAACTTGTCACAGCCGGCTGAACCTTCTTAAAACCCTTGCTCATCTTTCATGGGAAGCTGATCGTCGAACCCTCCTTCGCCTACATTCCACCCTTATTTTATCGAAACTTGATTATGGTGACCAGATCTATTCAGCGGCATCTCCTACTACTCTCTCTAGCCTTAACCCCATTCATCACCAAGGATTACGTTTATGCCTTGGTGCTTTTCGCTCTTCCCCTGTCGAGAGCCTCTATGCAGAAGTGAACGTTCCATCCTTATCCGATCGCCATGATGCCCATTGCCTGCGCTACTATGTACGCTCTCATGATCTCCGCAATCCTTCCATTTATAGAATGGTCACTGATATTAGTAGACATTCTTTATTTGTTCGCCGCTCCTGTTTACTCCGTCCCTTCTCTCTTCGCCTTCATTCGCTCTTGTCTTCTCTTCAACTCCCACCTTTCTATGTACATGTAGCATCTCACTTTTCCCTACCCCCCTGGGAAGTTCCAGCTGTTCGAGTCTGTTCTTTCTCCCTCCCTTGCTCGAAAGCCCAACTGTCTACGGTCGCTTCCCGCTCTCTTTTTCTTGACCACTTTCACTCTCATTCTCATGCCATTGCTGTGTACACAGATGGCTCTAAGTCTTCTGACGGCGTAGGATTCGCAGCAGTGTTTCCGGACAGCGTCGTACAAGGGCATTTACTATCTTCGGCTAGTATTTTTACTGCTGAATTATATGCCATCCTTACAGCACTTATCCGTATTGCATCTATGCCTGTGTCCTCATTTGTGGTTGTCTCAGACTCCCTTAGTGCTTTACAGGCTATACAAAAATTTGATACACCTCACCCCTTAGTCCTCCATATCCAACTTTGGCTACGCCGCATCTTTACCAAGCATAAAGATATTGTTTTTTGTTGGGTCCCTGGTCATGTTGACGTACAGGGCAATGAACAGGCAGACACTGCTGCGTGGTCAGCAGTACATGACCTACCAGTTTCTTATAGAGGTATTCCATTATGGACTATTTTGCTGCAATATCTACCCACCTTCACACCCGTTGGCAACAACGTTGGTCTACTATGCTGGGCAACAAACTTCAATCTATTAAACCGAGTATAGGTTACTGGCCGTCTTCTTATCACCAGTGTCGAGGTTGGGAGACTACAATCTCCCGTCTTCGCATTGGCCATACTCGTCTTACTCATGGATATCTCATGGAGAGGCGTCTTGCTCCTCTCTGTGAGAATTGCCAAGCTCCATTATCAGTCAGCCACATTCTGTTGGACTGCCCACTTTATCAACGAGCACGCAGAATTTACCTCTGTCGTCGTCTTCGCTCCGCTGCTCTCTCTTTACCTTCCCTTCTCGCTGATGGACCCACCTTTCATCCGGACTCTCTCATTGACTTTTTGACAACAACTGACTTCACAAATTCTGATACCTTCAGCCCTTTCTACTTCAATCTCTTGCTACCCTCTACCCCCGTACTATCCCCTGCCCCGCTGTTTTCTGTAACCTGCTGATCATCCCTCCTCCCTTCTGCCATCCAATACCCTCGCTTCCTTCCCTACCCTGCAGCGCTGTATAGCCCTTGTGGCTTAGCGCTTCTTTTTGATTATAATAATAATACTAGTTTTACCACTTTTCTTGATCTAAAATCTGCTTTTGATATTGCGAACAGAACCATTATACTACATGAACTAGCCAAAATGAATATTGGTGGTAGCTTACTCTGCTGGATAATAGGATACCTGTCAAATAGAGTATCCTCTGTCCTTTACCAAGGCTTCAGAAGTGATTCTAAAGAAATGTCTTTAGGTACACCGCAGGGAGGAGTTCTTAGTCCCATGCTATTTAATATTCTGATTAATGCTCTCCTAAATGCTCTACCTGCCTCACCTAAACATATAGCTATAAGCTATGCTGATGATATCATGATCCATACAACAGGGCATAAGAAGATCAATACCATTCTTAATGAAGTTCAAGCAATTTGTAATCGACTAGGCCTCATATTATCTTCCTCTAAAACAAAGATATTAACAAGCAAACGACATCCCCCACCCATCTATTTGCAGGGTGAAATCATTAGCTACGTTAAAACTTACAGATATCTTGGTGTAGATGTACCCTTTAACAAATCCACTATACCACAACTAAATAAGAAATGCAAAGATAGGCTAAATGCTCTTAAAGCTGCTGCTGGCTACAACACCAACTATGGTGCTAATGTGAGAATCGTGAGAATGATGTACATAGCCTATGTTAGGTCCTTAATTGATTATGCTGCTCCCATGTTGATAGTAGCTAGAGAAAGTTCTCTCCGACCCTTGGAGTTAATGCAAAATGAAGCTCTCAGGGTTATTCTTGGCTGTCCCAGATCTACAAAAGTTCTTAACATGAGGAAGGAGCTTGGTATTTCTAGTATCAGTGATAGGATTGTTGAGATTAACACTGTACTCGGTATTAGAATGTTGAGAAACGAACCAGACACTGTCACAGTGAATCTTACCAAGTGTCTAGAGGTAAATACACACAGATCTAAATGGATTGTGAAAACGTGCAATTGCATTAAGTTTTATAACCTGCATGAACTGTATCACTGTAGGCAACAAGAGCATTTCACCCCTCCATGGAAGATGTGTTCATTTAATATTACATACCTACAAGCCCCTCCCAAGAAGCTCATTGCTAGTAATCCCTTCCTTAAATCTCTTGTTAAAGCAACTGCTCAAGAAGAAATTTCTCACCTAGCTGGTAGTAATAAGTTATCACAAGTTATATACACTGATGGATCTAAACAGGAGTCTTCTGGCAGGGCTGCATCTGCTCTTGTTGCCACCTCCCTAGATAAGAACGATAAAAAATTTGTTGAGTTAGGCATAAGAATTAACAACTGGGCGTCTACACTGCAAACTGAATTGTTTGCAATCCTAATGGCGCTAAAGCTAACCTATGACACTGAGCTTGACTCTATCATCATTACTGATTCTATGTCATCATTGAAGGCTCTTGGCTCATATAATGACTCCAACAACATGCTCATTGAAGAAGCCACGTACAGATACTCAAAAATTAGGGACAAAGGAATTAATGTACAATTGCTATGGATCCCATCACACATTGGATTACTCCTTCATGATAAAGTTGATATGTTAGCCAAGAAGAGTACCCAGAAGGAGAATGTAGAATATAACTTTGGTATAACTGTGTCTAGCATTAGGAATAATATTAGGAGAGAAGTAAATAATGAAAATGATTGTTATAGGAATGTAATTGGAAGCCTGAGTAGATCTATAACCCACTATGATAACATGAACGTAGATAAGTATGTTTATGGAGCAATGTGCAATGTGAACACTGATGTCGTAGTGGCCAGACTTAGGCTTGGTTACAAGTACTGACTGAGGCTTGGTTACAAGTACTGACTGATGATGTAATGGCCAGGCTTAGTCTTGGTTACAAGTACTGACTGATGTTGTAGTGGCCAGGCTTAGGCTTGGTTACAAGTACTGAATGATGTTGTAGTGGCCAGGCTTAGGCTTGGTTACAAGTACTTCTGGCAGTTTGGGAGACACACAGATGATCAAACTAAATGTAAATTATGTGATCAGGCATATGGTCACTGTCTTGAACACTATGTGCTTAATTGTCCACTTATTGAGGAATACAGAGACAGACAGTATAATAACCTATGTGACATGTCAAGATATCTTGTTAATGAAAATAAGATACCAGATATACTCAGCAAATTTTCTAAATTTGCTTGTAACAGATAAGTGAACTATAGATATGTAGATATAAATCCATATGTATTCCTGTTAACCCTTTGGGGCCTAGTTCCTAGGCCTTTTGTGTATCCATATGCTCTTGCGCTACCGTCCACAGGATGGATATGGGGTGCACAATAAACTAGCCACTTCGGTGGCAAAATCTAAAACCTAAATCTAATCTTCGACAAGTGTGACCATGGCGTAATAGCGCACAAAATGCGTGCTAAAGGAATAACAGGAAAAGTCGGTCGATGGATCTATAATTTCCTCACTAACAGAACACAGAGAGTAGTAGTCAACAGAGTAAAATCCGAGGCAGCCACGGTGAAAAGCTCTGTTCCACAAGGCACAGTACTCGCTCCCATCTTGTTCCTCATCCTCATATCTGACATAGACAAGGATGTCAACCACAGCACCGTGTCTTCCTTTGCAGATGACACCCGAATCTGCATGACAGTGTCTTCCATTGCAGACACTGCAAGGCTCCAGGCGGACATCAACCAAATCTTTCAGTGGGCTGCAGAAAACAATATGAAGTTCAACGATGAGAAATTTCAATTACTCAGATATGGTAAACACGAGGAAATTAAATCTTCATCAGAGTACAAAACAAATTCTGGCCACAAAATAGAGCGAAACACCAACGTCAAAGACCTGGGAGTGATCATGTCGGAGGATCTCACCTTCAAGGACCATAACATTGTATCAATCTCATCTGCTAGAAAAATGACAGGATGGATAATGAGTATCTTCAAAAGTAGGGATGCCAAGCCCATGATGACACTCTTCAGGTCACTTGTTCTATCTAGGCTGGAATATTGCTGCACACTAACAGCACCTTTCAAGGCAGGTGAAATTGCTGACCTAGAAAATGTACAGAGAACCTTCACGGCGCGCATAACGGCGATAAAACACCTCAATTACTGGGAGCGCTTGAGGTTCCTAAACCTGTATTCCCTGGAACGCAGGCGGGAGAGATACATGATTATATACACCTGGAAAATCCTAGAGGGACTAGTACCGAACTTGCACACAAAAATCACTCACTACGAAAGCAAAAGACTTGGCAGACGATGCAACATCCCCCTAATGAAAAGCAAGGGTGTCACTAGCACGTTAAGAGGCCATACAATAAGTGTCAGGGGCCCGAGACTGTTCAACTGCCTCCCAGCATACATAAGGGGGATTACCAACAGACCCCTGGCAGTCTTCAAGCTGGCACTGGACAAGCACCTAAAGTCGGTTCCTGACAAGCCGGGCTGTGGCTCGTACGTTGGTTTGCGTGCAGCCAGCAGTAACAGCCTGGTTGATCAGGCTCTGATCCACAAGGAGGCCTGGTCACAGACCGGGCCGCGGGGGCGTTGACCCCCGGAACTCTCTCCAGGTAAACTCCAGGTAAACTTGTAACCAAGCCTAAGCCTGGCCACTGCAACATCAGACAGTACTTGTAACCAAGCCTAAGCCTGGCCACTACAACATCAGTCAGTACTTGTAACCAAGACTAAGCCTGGCCACTACAACATCAGTCAGTACTTGTAACCAAGACTAAGCCTGGCCACTACAACATCAGTCAGTACTTGTAACCAAGCCTAAGCCTGGCCACTACAACATCAGTCAGTACTTGTAACCAAGCCTAAGCCTGGCCACTACAACATCAGTCAGTACTTGTAACCAAGCCTAAGCCTGGCCACTACAACATCAGTCAGTACTTGTAACCAAGCCTAAGCCTGGCCACTACAACATCAGTTAGTACTTGCAACCAAGCCTAAGCCTGGCCACTACAACATCAGTCAGTGCTTGTAACCAAGCCTAAGCCTGACCACTACAACATCAGTCAGCACTTGCAACCAAGCCTAAGCCTGGCCACTACAACATAAGTTAGTACTTGCAACCAAGACTAAGCCTTGCCACTACAACATCAGTCAGTACTTGTAACAAAGACTAAGCCTGGCCACTACAACATAAGTTAGTACTTGCAACCAAGACTAAGTCTGGCCACTACAACATCAGTCAGCACTTGTAACCAAGACTAAGCCTGGCCACTACAACATCAGTCAGCACTTGTAACCAAGCCTAAGCCTGGCCACTACAACATCAGCCAGTACTTGTAACCAAGCCTAAGCCTGGCCACTACAACATCAGTCAGTACTTGTAACCAAGCCTAAGCCTGGCTACTACAACATCAGTCAGTACTTGTAACCAAGCCTAAGCCTGGCCACTACATCAGTCAGCACTTGCAACCAAGCCTAAGCCTGGCTACATCAGTGTTCACTTTGCAAGTTGTTCCACAGACGTGCTTATCTTCGTTCATGTTATCGCAGTAAGCAGGTTTATTTACGTACAGGCACACGTACATACAATTATCACACATAGTAACGTGTGTACATTATCTACAACCAAAATAAGCCAGTGGCTTATGTCCGTTGTGATGCTGGTAATAAGGTCTGGTTTTAAGTTACTCCAGAAATAAGTAGTGCTTATAACTATATAAACTAAAGTACCTAAGTAACTTAAAATGAACTGGATTACTTACATAGTCAACTGGGTTACTTACACAGTCAACTGGGTTACTTACACAGTCAACTGGGTTACTTACATAGTCAACTGGGTTACTTACATAGTCAACTGGGTTACTTACATAGTCAACTGGGTTACTTACATAGTCAACTGGGTTACTTACATAGTCAACTGGGTTACTTACATATTCAACTGGGTTACTTACATAGTCAACTGGGTTACTTACATAAACATTAAATAGAGAGTATCAACTTACAATAATAGGTACACCAATGTTACCTACAAAAGAAATCCGTCTTCATTTCTGTAGCTTGAGTCATTAGGTACCTTCCTGTAGCTACATTCCTTGGGTACCTTTCTGTAGCTTCATTCATTAGGTACCTTCTTGTAGCTACATTCCTTAGGTACCTTTCTCTAGCTTCACTCATTAGGTACCTTTCTGTAGTTTCATTCATTAGGTACCTTTCTGTAGCTTCATTAATTAGGTACCTTTCTGTAGCTTCATTCATTAGGCTCCTTTCTGTAGCTTCATTCATTAGGTACCTTTCTGTAGCTTCATTCATTAGGTACATTTCTGTAGCTTCATTCATTAGGTACCTTTTTGTAGCTTCAGTCATTAGGTACCTACCTGTAGCTACATTCCTTAGGTACCTCCCTGTAGCTTCAGTCATTAGGTACCATTTAGCTGCCTTCCTAAACTGGCTTATGCTGTGATAAAAAGTGTTTGCTGACCACCTACTCCGGGTATACCTGGAGTATACCTGGAGTATACCTGAGAGGGTTTCGGGTGTCAACGCCCCCTTGGCATTATACACACTATGTTCATATATTTTTTTTTATTATCACACTGGCCGATTCCCACCAAGGCAGGGTGGCCCGAAAAAGAAAAACTTTCACCATCATTCACTCCATCACTGTCTTGCCAGAAGGGTGCTTTACACTACAGTTTTTAAACTGCAACATTAACACCCCTCCTTCAGAGTGCAGGCACTGTACTTCCCATCTCCAGGACTCAAGTCCGGCCTGCCGGTTTCCCTGAATCCCTTCATAAATGTTACTTTGCTCACACTCCAACAGCAAGTCAAGTATTAAAATCCCTTTGTTTCCATTCACTCCTATCAAACACGCTCACGTATGCCTGCTGGAAGTCCAAGCCCGTCGCACACAAAACCTCCTTTACCCCCTCCCTCCAACCTTTCCTAGGCCGACCCCTACCCCGCCTTCCTTCCACTACAGACTGATACACTCTTGAAGTCACTCTGTTTCGTTCCATTATCTCTACATGTCCGAACCACCTCAACAACCCTTCCTCAGCCCTCTGGACAACAGTTTTGGTAATCCCGCACCTCCTCCTAACTTCCAAACTACGAATTCTCTGCATTATATTCACACCACACATTGCCCTCAGACATGACATCTCCACTGCCTCCAGCCATCTCCTCGCTGCAACATTCATCACCCATGCTTCACACCCATATAAGAGCGTTGGTAAAACTGTACTCTCATACATTCCCCTCTTTGCCTCCAAGGACAAAGTTCTTTGTCTCCACAGACTCCTAAGTGCACTACTCACCCTTTTCCCCTCATCAATTCTATGATTCACCTCATCTTTCATAGACCCATCCGCTGACACGTCCACTCCCAAATATCTGAATACATTCACCTCCATACTCTCTCCCTCCAATCTGATATCCAATCTTTCATCACCTAATCCTTTTGTTATCCTCATTACCTTACTCTTTCCTGTATTCACTTTTAATTTTCTTCTTTTGCACACCCTACCAAATTCATCCACCAATCTCTGCAACTTCTCTTCAGAATCTCCCAAGAGCACAGTGTCATCAGCAAAGAGCAACTGTGACAACTCCCACTTTATGTGTGATTCTTTATCTTTTAACTCCACGCCTCTTGCCAAGACCCTCGCATTTACTTCTCTTACAACCCCATCTATAAATATATTAAACAACCACGGTGACATCACACATCCTTGTCTAAGGCCTACTTTTACTGGGAAATAATTTCCCTCTTTCCTACATACTCTAACTTGAGCCTCACTATCCTCGTAAAAACTCTTCACTGCTTTCAGTAACCTACCTCCTACACCATACACTTGCAACATCTGCCACATTGCCCCCCTATCCACCCTGTCATACGCCGTTTCCAAATCCATAAATGCCACAAAGACCTCTTTAGCCTTATCTAAATACTGTTCACTTATATGTTTCACTGTAAACACCTGGTCCACACACCCCCTACCTTTCCTAAAGCCTCCTTGTTCGTCTGCTATCCTATTCTCCGTCTTACTCTTAATTCTTTCAATAATAACTCTACCATACACTTCACCAGGTATACTCAACAGACTTATCCCCCCTACAATTTTTGCACTCTCTTTTGTCCCCTTCGCCTTTATACAAAGGAACTATGCATGCTCTCTGCCAATCCCTAGGTACCTTACCCTCTTCCATACATTTATTAAATAATTGCACCAACCACTCCAAAACTATATCCCCACCTGCTTTTAACATTTCTATCTTTATCCCATCAATCCCGGCTGCCTTACCCCCTTTCATTTTACCTACTGCCACACAAACTTCTCCCACACTCACAACTGGCTCTTCCTCACTCCTACAAGATGTTATTCCTCCTTGCCCTATACACGAAATCACAGCTTCCCTATCTTCATCAACATTTAACAATTCCTCAAAATATTCCCTCCATCTTCCCAATACCTCTAACTCTCCATTTAATAACTCTCCTCTCCTATTTTTAACTGACAAATCCATTTGTTCTCTAGGCTTCCTTAACTTGTTAATCTCACTCCAAAACTTTTTCTTATTTTCAACAAAATTTGTTGATAACATCTCACCCACTCTCTCATTTGCTCTCTTTTTACATTGCTTCACCACTCTCTTAACCTCTCTCTTTTTCTCCATATACTCTTCCCACCTTGCATCACTTCTACTTTGTAAAAACTTCTCATATGCTAACTTTTTCTCCCTTACTACTCTCTTTACATCATCATTCCACCAATCGCTCCTCTTCCCTCCTGCACCCACTTTCCTGTAACCACAAACTTCTGCTGAACACTCTAACACTACATTTTTAAACCTACCCCGTACCTCTTCGACCCCATTGCCTATGCTCTCATTAGCCCATCTATCCTCCAATAGCTGTTTATATCTTACCCTAACTGCCTCCTCTTTTAGTTTATAAACCTTCACCTCTCTCTTCCCTGATGCTTCTATTCTCCTTGTATCCCATCTACCTTTTACTCTCAGTGTAGCTACAACTAGAAAGTGATCTGATATATCTGTGGGCCCTCTATAAACATGTACATCCTGAAGTCTACTCAACAGTCTTTTATCTACCAATACATAATCCAACAAACTACTGTCATTTTGCCCTACATCATATCTTGTATACTTATTTATCCTCTTTTTCTTAAAATATGTATTACCTATAACTAAACCCCTTTCTATACAAAGTTCAATCAAAGGGCTCCCATTATCATTTACACCTGGCACCCCAAACTTACCTACCACACCCTCTCTAAAAGTTTCTCCTACTTTAGCATTCAGGTCCCCTACCACAATTACTCTCTCACTTGGTTCAGAGGCTCCTATACATTTATATATATTATGTATTTATAAAAATGGGGCATTAGTAGGCTGCTAATTAATGCTGCTCTTAGGTAATTCACTAGGTCCTCTACCGTTAGTTTCAAGTACCTGATGTCATAATTAGTTTCAAGTATCTAATGTCATAATTAGTTTTAAGTACCTAATGTCATAATTAGTTTCTCGACTGAGAGTTCACTACGATATTTGTGGCCTGGTGGCTTAAGCTCTGGCTTCACACACGGATTTCCTGGGTTCGATTCCAGGCGGGGTGGAAACATTTCGACGTGTTTCCTTACACCTGTTGTCCTGTTCACCTAGCAGCAAGTAGGTACCTGGGTGTTAGTGGACTGGTGTGGGTGGCATCCTGGGTATTAGTGGACTGGTGTGGGTGGCATCCTTGGTGTTAGTGGACTGGTGTGGGTGGCATCCTGGGTGTTATTGGACTGGTGTGCGTGGCATCCTGGGTGTTAGTGGACTGGTGTGGGTGGTATCCTGGGTGTTAGTGGACTGGTGTAGGTGGCATCCTGGGTGTTAGTGGACTGGTGTGGGTGGCATCCTGGGTGTTAGTGGACTGGTGTGGGTCTCATCCTGGGTGTTAGTGGACTGGTGTGGGTGGCATCCTGGGTGTTAGTGGACTGGTGTGGGTCACATCCTGGGTGTTAGTGGACTGGTGTGGGTCACATCCTGGGTGTTAGTGGACTAGTGTGGGTCATATCCTGGGTGTTAGTGGAGTGGTGTGGGTCACATCCTGGGTGTTAGTGGACTGGAGTGGGTCACATCCTGGGTGTTAGTGGACTGGTGTGGGTCACATCCTGGGTGTTAGTGGACTGGTGTGGGTCACATCCTGGGTGTTAGTGGACTGGTGTGGGTCACATCCTGGGTGTTAGTGGACTGGTGTGGGTCACATCCTGGGTGTTAGTGGACTGGTGTGGGTCACATCCTGGGTGTTAGTGGTTAACTCCCTTACTGTAAGCTTTTTCACCCTGAAATGTGTACCTCTTCAGTACAGGAAAGACTGTGCTATAACTTAAATTGCCAGGCATACCATCTAAAGGGGACAAAAAGATACAAAACATCCAGGCCATGGGAAAACCTGGGTAGCCACAGCCACTCAAGAGGGAGAGGTTTTTTAGTGCCAGGAAGGAAAAAAAACTGGCAGGAAATGGCAGAAATCGTACACCAAATCCAGTCATTCCTGGAGTGGAACCACAGTCGATGGCCTCTACTCCAAACCAACAGATGCAGATACTAATGCCGGAAAAAAAATCCCCCCCCTAGTACCAACAATTCCACCAGTCCGATGACATCCTTCTTTGCAAATATACAGGGTCTAAAGCCAGCAACAAACAAAATACCTTTCATCCGTGGACTGCTTGCAGAGGCAAAAGCAATGTTCGGGGATTTCACTGAGACCCACATAAAGGATCACTTGGACAACTAAATATGGATCCCAGGTTACAACCTACACAGATGTGACAGAGTGGACAGGCAAAAGGGAAGGGGGGGTTGGCCTGTACATTGCAGAGTCACTTGTTTGCACAGAACTGCTTAATGCCTCAAATGATGTAGTGGAAGTTTTAGCAGTAAAGGTCGAGAACCAAAACCTAGTCATTGTGGCAGTCTACAAGCCTCCGGATGCAACATCCCAGCAATTCCAGGAACAGCTGTTAAAAATTGACCACTGTCTGGAAAATCTTCCAGCTCCTGCACCCAACATCTTGCTCCTGGGGGATTTCAACTTAAGGCACCTAAAATGGAGGAATATAGCAAATAATATTGTTGCAGTAATAACACCAGGAGGCAGCTCTGATGAAAACTCACACTCACACGAGCTTTTAAATCTCTGCACAAAATTCAATTTAAACCAGCAAATAATAGAGCCTACTAGACTGGAGAATACACTAGACCTCATCTTCACTGACAATGATGATCTGATAAGAAATGTCACCATATCAAAAACAATATACTCAGATCACAACATAATTGAGGTTCAGACATGTATGCGTGGAGCCCCAGACCGACATAATGAGACTAGTCACGAGGGAGCATTCACCAAATTCAACTTCAATAACAAAAACATAAAGTGGGACCAAGTAAACCAAGTCCTAACCGATATAAGCTGGGAAGATATACTAAGCAACACAGACCCCAACTTATGCCTAGAACAGATTAACTCGGTGGCACTCGATGTATGCACAAGGCTTATTCCTCTAAGAAAAAGGAGGAGTAGATGTAAAATAGAAAGAGACAGGCGCTCCCTTTACAGGCGACGGAAAAGAATAACGGAGCGGCTAAAAGAGGTCAATATATCTGAAATGCGTACGGAGACACTGGTCAGAGAAATTGCAAGCATCGAACTTAAGCTAAAGGAATCTTATAGGAGTCAGGAATCGCGGGAAGAACTAAAAGCCATAAATAAAATCGAAAGAAACAAAAAGTATTTCTTCTCCTATGCCAAATCAAAGTCGAGAACAACGTCCTGTATTGGGCCCATACTTAAACAAGATTCGTCATACACAGATGACAGCAAGGAAATGAGTGAGCTACTCAAGTCCCAATATGACTCAGTTTTTAGCAAGCCACTAACCAGAGTGAGAGTCGAAGATCAAAATGAATTTTTTATGAGAGAGCCAAAAAATTTGGTTAACACAAGCCTCTCCGATGTTATCCTGACGCCAAATGACTTCGAACAGGCGATAAATGACATGCCCATGCACTCTGCCCCAGGACCAGACTCATGGAACTCCGTGTTCATCAAGAACTGCAAGAAGCCCCTATCACGAGCCTTTTCCATCCTATGGAGAGGGAGCATGGACACAGGGGTCGTCCCACAATTACTAAAAACAACAGACATAGCCCCACTCCACAAAGGGGGCAGTAAAGCAACAGCAAAGAACTACAGACCGATAGCACTAACATCCCATATCATAAAAATCTTTGAAGGGGTCCGAAGAAGCAAGATCACCACCCATCTAGAAACCCATCAGTTACACAACCCAGGGCAACATGGGTTTAGAACAGGTCGCTCCTGTCTGTCTCAACTATTGAATCACTACGACAAGGTCCTAGATGCACTAGAAGACAAAAAGAATGCAAATGTAATATATACAGACTTTGCAAAAGCCTTCGACATGTGTGACCATGGCGTAATAGCGCACAAAATGCGTGCTAAAGGAATAACAGGAAAAGTCGGTCGATGGATCTATAATTTCCTCACTAACAGAACACAGAGAGTAGTCGTCAACAGAGTAATGTCCGATGCAGCTACGGTGAAAAGCTCTGTTCCACAAGGCACAGTACTCACTCCCATCTTGTTCCTCATCCTCATATCCGACATAGACAAGGATGTCAACCACAGCACCGTGTCTTCCTTTGCAGATGACACCCGAATCTGCATGACAGTGTCTTCCATTGCAGACACTGCAAGGCTCCAGGCGGACATCAACCAAATCTTTCAGTGGGCTGCAGAAAACAATATGAAGTTCAACGATGAGAAATTTCAATTACTCAAATATGGTAAGCACGAGGAAATTAAATCTTCATCAGAGTACAAAACAAATTCTGGCCACAAAATAGAGCGAAACACCAACGTCAAAGACCTGGGAGTGATCATGTCGGAGGATCTCACCTTCAAGGACCATAACATTGTATCAATCGCATCTGCTAAAAAAAATGACAGGATGGATAATGAGAACCTTCAAAACTAGGGAGGCAAAGCCCATGATGACACTCTTCAGGTCACTTGTTCTATCTAGGCTGGAATATTGCCGCACACTAACAGCACCTTTCAAGGCAGGTGAAATTGCTGACTTAGAAAAATGTACAGAGAACCTTCACGGCGCGCATAACGGAGATAAAACACCTCAATTACTGGGAGCGCTTGAGGTTCCTAAACCTGTATTCCCTGGAACGCAGGTGGGAGAGATACATGATTATATACACCTGGAAATTCCTAGAGGGACTAGTACCGAACTTGCACACGAAAATCACTGACTACGAGAGCAAAAGACTTGGCAGACGATGCAACATCCCGCCAATGAAAAGCAGGGGTGTCACTAGCACGTTAAGAGACCATACAATAAGTGTCAGGGGCCCGAGACTGTTCAACTGCCTCCCAGCATACATAAGGGGGATTACCAATAGATCCCTGGCAGTGTTCAAGCTGGCACTGGACAAGCACCTAAAGTCGGTACCTCATCAACCAGGCTGTTTCTGCTGGCTGCACGCAAACCAACGTACGAGCCACAGCCCGGCTGGTCAGGAACCGACTTTAGGTGCTTGTCCAGTGCCAGCTTGAAGACTGCCAGGGGTCTGTTGGTAATCCCCCTTATGTGTGCTGGGAGGCAGTTGAACAGTCTCGGGCCCCTGACACTTATTGTATGGTCTCTTAACGTGCTAGTGACACCCCTGCTTTTCATTGGGGGGATGTTGCATCGTCTGCCAAGTCTTTTGCTTTCGTAGTGAGTGATTTTCGTGTGAAAGTTCGGTACTAGTCCCTCTAGGATTTTCCAGGTGTATATAATCATGTATCTCTCCCGCCTGCGTTCCAGGGAATACAGGTTTAGGAACCTCAAGCGCTCCCAGTAATTGAGGTGTTTTATCTCCGTTATGCGTGCCGTGAAGGTTCTCTGTACATTTTCTAGGTCAGCAATTTCACCTGCCTTGAAAGGTGCTGTTAGTGTGCAGCAATATTCCAGCCTAGATAGAACAAGTGACCTGAAGAGTGTCATCATGGGCTTGGCCTCCCTAGTTTTGAAGGTTCTCATTATCCATTCTGTCATTTTTCTAGCAGATGCGATTGATACAATGTTATGGTCCTTGAAGGTGAGATCCTCCGTCATGATCACTCCCAGGTCTTTGACGTTGGTGTTTCGCTCTATTTTGTGGCCAGAATTTGTTTTGTACTCTGATGAAGATTTAATTTCCTCGTGTTTACCATATCGCAGTAATTGAAATTTCCCAACATTAGAGGCATATAATGGGTCCAGGGACTGTACCTCAACATTACAGAGGTACATAATGTGTCCAGGGACTGTACCTCAACATTACAGAGGTACATAATGGGTCCAGGGACTGTACCTCAACATTACAGAGGTACATAATGTGTCCAGGGACTGTACCTCAACATTACAGAGGTACATAATGGGTCCAGGGACTGTACCTCAACATTACAGAGGTATATAATGGGTCCAGGGACTGGACCTCAACATTACAGAGGTATATAATGGGTCCAGGGACTGTACCTCAACGTTAAAGGTACATAATGGGTCCAGGGACTGTACCTCAATATTACAGAGGCACATAATGGGTCCAGGGACTGTACCTCAACATTGCAGAGGTACATAATGGGTCCAGGGACTGTATCTCAACATTAGAGGTGCATATTGGGTCCAGGGACTGTACCTCAACATTACAGAGGTACATAATGTGTCCAGGGACTGTACCTCAACATTACAGAGATACATAATGTGTCAAGGGACTGTACCTCAACATTACAGAGGTACATAATGTGTCTAGGGACTGTACCTCAACATTACAGAGGTACATAATGTGTCCAGGGACTGTACCTCAACATTACAGAGGCACATAATGGGTCCAGGGACTGTACCTCAACATTACAGAGGCACATAATGGGTCCAGGGACTGTACCTCAACATTACAGAGGCACATAATGGGTCCAGGGACTGTACCTCAACATTACAGAGGCACATAATGGGTCCAAGGACTGTACCTCAACATTACAGAGGTACATAATGGGTCCAGGGACTGTACCTCAACATTACAGAGGTACATAATGTGTCCAAGGACTATTCCTCAACATTACAGAGGTTCATAATGTGTCCAGGGACTGTTCCTCAACATTACAGAGGTACATAATGGGTCCAGGGACTGTACCTCAACATTAGAGGTGCATATTGGGTCCAGTGACTGTACCTCAACATTACAGAGATACATGTGTCCAGGGACTGTACCTCAACAATACAGAGGCACATAATGGGTCCAGGGACTGTACCTCAACATTACAGAGGTACATAATGGGTCCAGGGACTGTACCTCAACATTACAGAGGCACATAATGGGTCCAGGGACTGTATCTCAACATTACAGAGGTACATAATGGGTCCAGGGACTGTACCTCAACATTACAGAGGCACATAATGGGTCCAGGGACTGTACCTCAACATTACAGAGGCACATAATGGGTCCAGGGACTGTACCTCAACATTACAGAGGTACATAATGTGTCCAGGGACTGTACCTCAACATTACAGAGGTACATAATGGGTACAGGGACTGTACCTCAACATTACAGAGGTACATAATGTGTCCAGGGACTGTACCTCAACATTACAGAGGCACATAATCGGTCCAGGGACTGTACCTCAACATTACAGAGGTACATAATGTGTCCAGGGACTGTACCTCATCATTACAGAGGCACATAATGGGTTCAGGGGCTGTACCTCAACATTACAGAGGCACATAATGGGTCCAGGGACTGTACCTCAACAATACAGAGGCACATAATGGGTCCAGGGACTGTACCTCAACAATACAGAGGCACATAATGGGTCCAGGGACTGTACCTCAACATTACAGAGTCACATAATTGGTCCAGGGACTGTACCTCAACATTACAGAGGTACATAATGTGTGCAGGGACTGTACCTCAACATTACAGAGGTACATAATGTGTCCAGGGACTGTACCTCAACATTACAGAGGTACATAATGTGTCCAGGGACTGTACCTCAACATTACAGAGGTACATAATGTGTCCAGGGACTGTACCTCAACATTACAGAGGTACATGTGTCCAGGGACCGTACCTCATCATTACAGAGGTACATAATGTGTCCAGGGACTGTACCTCAACATTACAGAGGTACATAATGTGTCCAGGGACTGAACCTCAACATTACAGAAGTACATAATGTGTCCAGGGACCGTACCTCATCATTACAGAGGTACATAATGTGTCCAGGGACCGTACCTCATCATTACAGAGGTACATAATGTGTCCAGGGACCGTACCTCATCATTACAGAGGTACATAATTTGTCCAGGGACCGTACCTCAACATTACAGAGGTACATAATGTGTCCAGGGACCGTACCTCAACATTACAGAGGTACATAATGTGTCCAGGGACCGTACCTCAACATTACAGAGGTACATGTGTCCAGGGACCGTACCTCAACATTACAGTGGTACATAATGTGTCCAGGGACTGTACCTCAACACTACAGAGGTACATAATGTGTCCAGGGACCGTACCTCAACATTACAGAGGTACATAATGTGTCCAGGGACCGTACCTCATCATTACAGAGGTACATAATGCGTCCAGGGACTGTACCTCAACATTACAGAGGTACATAATGTGTCCAGGGACCGTACCTCATTACAGAGGTACATAATGTGTCCAGGGACCGTACCTCATCATTACAGAGGTACATAATGTGTCCAGGGACCGTACCTCAACATTACAGAGGTACATAATGTGTCCAGGGACTGTACCTCAACATTACAGAGGTACATAATGTGTCCAGGGACCGTACCTCAACATTACAGAGGTACATAATGTGTCCAGGGACTGTACCTCAACATTACAGAGGCACATAATGTGTCCAGGGACCGTACCTCCTCATTACAGAGGTACATAATGTGTCCAGGGACCGTACCTCATCATTACAGAGGTACATAATGTGTCCAGGGACTGTACCTCAACATTACAGAGGTATATAATGTGTCCAGGGACCGTACCTCATCATTACAGAGGTACATAATGTGTCCAGGGTCAGGGCCACAAAGTGTTGACTGCTGAACAAGTAATGAACCACTCACACGACCTCGCCTGCTCAGAGGTGCACAATATACAAGTTGTTTGTCTAAATACCAAATAGAACCCAGCTTGATTAATCAGTCTCCCTCAGATCTTCTTCATCAAGGGTGATGAATTACACTGTGTATACATCAAATCATCAACGAATGTCAAGACTGAGTTAAGCAACAGTTGATGAGAAGGTTCAAAGCTTCGAAGCTTCAAACCTGGAACTTTACGCTTGTCAGTGTGTCTGGTGTCGCAGTCACTCTACGAGGGTCATCACTCCGCATAAAACTTTATGAATCACAAAGTTTATATACACCCAGAAGTATGTATATGTGTATATCATACACACTGAGAAGTGTAGGTGTGTATGTATGTTGAAAGTATATGTATTAATATACAACATTGCTGAGCAGTGGTAGTGAAAGTGACTTTAGTCTTACTGATACTTTAGTAGCTGATAAACTTTAAACCTACTGAACCAGATCAGTGGTAGTGTGACCAGTGCTAGTGTAACCAGTGCTAGTGTGACCAGTGCTAGTGTGACCAGTGCTAGTGACCAGTAGTAGTGTGACCAGTGCTAGTGTAACCAGTGCTAGTGTAGCCAGTGCTAGTGTAACCAGTGCTAGTGTGACCAGTGCTAGTGACCAGTAGTAGTGTGACCAGTGCTAGTGTAACCAGTGCTAGTGTAACCAGTGCTAGTGTAGCCAGTGCTAGTGTAACCTGTGCTAGTGTGACCAGTGCTGGTGTGACCAGTGCTGGTGTGACCAGTGCTGGTGTGACCAGTGGTAGTGACCAGTGGTAGTGTGACCAGTGGTAGTGTGACCAGTGGTAGTGTGACCAGTGGTAGCGTGACCAGTGCTAGTGTGACCAGAGCTAGTGTGGCCAGTGCTAGTGTGACCAGTGCTAGTGTGGCCAGTGGTAGTGTGACCAGTGGTAGTGTGACCAGTGCTGGTGTGACCAGTCCTAGCATGACCAGTGCTAGTGTGACCAGTGCTAGTGTGACCAGTGCTAGTGTGACCAGTGCTAGTGACCAGTGCTAGTGTGACCAGTGCTAGTGTGACCAGTGCTAGTGTGGCCAGTGCTGGTGTGACCAGTAGTAGTGTGACAAGTGCTGGCGTGACCAGTTCTAGCGTGACCAGTGCTAGTGTGACCAGTGCTAGTGTGACTAGTGCTAGTGTGACTAGTGCTAGTGTGACCAGTGCTAGTGTGACCAGTGCTAGTGTGACCAGTGCTAGTGTGACCAGTGCTATGACCAGTGCTAGTGTGACCAGTGCTAGTGACCAGTGCTAGTGTGACCAGTGCTAGTGTGACCAGTGCTGGTGTGACCAGTGCTAGTGTAACCAGTGCTAGTGTGACCAGTGCTAGTGTGACTAGTGCTAGTGTGACTAGTGCTAGTGTGACCAGTGCTAGTGTGACCAGTGCTGTGACCAGTGCTAGTGTGACCAGTGCTAGTGTGACCAGTGCTGTGACCAGTGCTAGTGTGACCAGTGCTAGTGTGACCAGTGGTAGTGTGACCAGTGCTGGTGTGACCAGTGCTAGTGTGACCAGTGCTAGTGTGACTAGTGCTAGTGTGACCAGTGCTAGTGTGACCAGTGCTGTGACCAGTGCTAGTGTGACCAGTGCTGGTGTGACCAGTGGTAGTTTGACCAGTGGTAGTGTGACCAGTGCCAGTGTGACCAGTGCTAGTGACCAGTGCTGATGTGGCCAGTGCTGGTGTGGCCAGTGCTGGTGTGACCAGTGCTGGTGTGACCAGTGCTGGTGTGACCAGTGCTGGTGTGACCAGTGCTAGTGTGGCCAGTGCTGTGACCAGTGGTAGTGTGACCAGTGCTAGTGTGACCAGTGGTAGTGTGACCAGTGCTGGTGTGACCAGTGCTAGTGTAACCAGTGCTAGTGTGACCAGTGCTAGTGTGACTAGTGCTAGTGTGACCAGTGCTAGTGTGACCAGTGCTGTGACCAGTGGTAGTGTGACCAGTGGTAGTGTGACCAGTGGTAGTGTGACCAGTGGTAGTGTGACCAGTGGTAGTGTGACCAGTGCTGTGACCAGTGCTGGTGTGACCAGTGCTGGTGTGACCAGTGGTAGTGTGACCAGTGCTAGTGTGACCAGTGCTAGTGTGACCAGTGCTAGTGACCAGTGCTAGTGTGGCCAGTGCTGGTGTGACCAGTGCTGGTGTGACCAGTGCTGGTGTGACCAGTGCTGGTGTGACCAGTGCTGGTGTGACCAGTGCTGGTGTGACCAGTGCTGGTGTGACCAGTGCTAGTGTGGCCAGTGCTAGTGTGGCCAGTGCTGGTGTGACCAGTGCTAGTGTGGCCAGTGCTGGTGTGACCAATGCTGGTGTGACCAGTGCTGGTGTGACCAGTGCTAGTGTGATCAGTGCTGGTGTGGCCAGTGCTGGTGTGACCAGTGCTAGTGTGGCCAGTGCTGGTGTGACCAGTGCTGGTGTGACCAGTGCTGGTGTGACCAGTGCTAGTGTGACCAGTGCTGGTGTGACCAGTGCTGGTGTGACCAGTGCTGGTGTGACCAGTGCTAGTGTGACCAGTGCTAGTGTGACCAGTGCTAGTGTGACCAGTGCTGGTGTGACCAGTGCTGGTGTGACCAGTGCTGGTGTGACCAGTGCTGGTGTGACCAGTGCTGGTGTGACCAGTGCTGGTGTGGCCAGTGCTGGTGTGACCAGTGCTGGTGTGACCAGTGCTGGTGTGACCAGTGCTAGTGTGGCCAGTGCTGGTGTGACCAGTGCTGGTGTGACCAGTGCTAGTGTGACCAGTGCTAGTGTGACCAGTGCTAGTGTGACCAGTGCTGGTGTGGCCAGTCCTAGTGTGACCAGTGGTAGTGTAACCAGTGGTAGTGTGACCAGTGCTAGTGTGACCAGTGCTGGTGACCAGTGCTAGTGTGACCAGGGCTGGTGTGACCAGTGCTAGTGACCAGTGCTGTGACCAGGGCTGGTGTGACCAGTGCTAGTGTGACCAGTGCTGGTGTGACCAGTGCTAGTGTGACCAGTGCTAGTGTGACCAGTGCTGGTGTGACCAGTGCTGGTGTGACCAGTGCTGGTATGACCAGTGCTAGTGTGACCAGTGCTGGTGTGAGCAGTGCTGGTGTAACCAGTGCTAGTGTGACCTGGTGTGTCCTGGTGTGACCAGTGCTGGTGTGACCTGGTGTGACTGCTGGTGTGACCTGGTGTGACCAGTGCTAGTGTGACCAGTGCTAGTGTGGCCAGTGCTAGTGTAACCAGTGATGTGTCCTGGTGTGACCAGTGTTCATATTTTTACTTGTAAATAAGAGTGATCATTACGTCATCAATGTTGATGGAGGCGAAGTGTTGATGAACCTGGGCCCCAGCATCACCTGGGCCCCAGCATCACCTGGGCCCCAGCATCACCTGGGCCCCAGCATCACCTGGGTCCCAGCACCACCTGGGCCCCAGCATCACCTGGGCCCCAGCACCACCTGGGTCCCAGCACCACCTGGGTCCCAGCACCGGGTCTCTAGCACCACCTAGCAATGACAGTATACTAGGAAGGTTAGTGACATTCTACATAGATCATATTCTGTCACTGTATCCTGAGAATTTGACACTACCAAAATACTTCAGAGTTCGAAATTATATATTCAGGATACTTGCATTAGATGTATATACAAGGATACCAAAAAAAAAAAAGAAAAAAAGGCATAATGCCGTGACTGGAACAATACACAACTAACCCGCTCCTCTGTGTGGACTCAGATTCCTCTTCCTTCCAAGACAAATATTATTGTCAAACCTTCGGTGTGGCTGTGGGTTCTCCTCTCTCTCCTGTCCTTGCTAATCTTTACATGGAATACTTCGAGACTGTTCTTCCTACTATCGATGTGCGACCTTCACTCTGGCTCCGCTATGTGGATGACATCTTTGCTCTGTGACCTCATGACTCTTGTCTCTTCCAACCATTTCTTGAAGCTCTTAATAATCTTGCCCCTTCATTAAGTTTAAAGCTGAATGGGAATCTAATTCCTTGCTTCCTTTCCTTGATGTTTATGTCCACCGCTCAGATACAGGTTCTGCCTTTTCCGTGTATAGCAAACCTATGTACAGTGGCATGTACATTCACTACTTATGCTTCCTCTGTCAAGAAAAGTGTTCTTATCTCCCTATTTTTCATGCTCTCCTCATTTGTGATCCTCAGTGTCTTCAGTCAGTAATTTCCACTCTTCATAATTCATTTTCCCGTCTTGGCTACCCTTCCCACTTCATAGACTCTGCCTTCTCACGTGCTAAACGTAGTTTCTTCTCTCCCAAACTCTCTACTCCTGGGAACTCTTCTGTCCTCTGCCTTCCCTACATTTCCGGTCTTTCTAATCTCAACTTTCTCCGTTCCTTAGACGTCAAACTTACTTTCCGCCAGACTACAACTCTTCGCACTAATCTCGTTCATACCTCTCCTCCCTCAACAGATGTTCCTGGTGTCTACTCTATTTCTTGTTCCTCCTGTCCTCTTCAGTACTTTGGAGAAACTGGTCTATCTCTTTCTGACAGACTTAGGGAGCACAAAAATAGTGTTATGCTTGCCGACACTAACAATGCTCTGTTCTGTCACGTCAGAGATCAAAGCCATCCTATTGACTGGTCTTCTGCTAAAACTGTCTTCCCTACTTCCAACTTTCACAGTCGCCGTCTGGTTGAATCCTCTCTAATACACAACTTTCCTTGTATGAATGTTAGTCGTGGCTTCGTCTCTGTAGATGCCTTCCTCTCCCACTACATTGTAAAATTCTCCAAACTTCAGAACACTCGTGACCTAACCTGATCCCTCCATTTTTCTTCTTCTCCCTCTTCCCCTTTCCTCTTTCTCCTTTGCGTTGTCTTCTGCCCCGAGTATTTGTTCCTTTATTTATTTATCCCCCCCCCCCCTCTGTGTTCTTGTGGGCACCAGCTCCCTTGCAGTGCTCCTCTTTCTTAGTATTTAACTGGCCCCTCCTACTCTTACTACCTTCTCCACTACTACTACTACTACCACCACCTGCCTATATATACCCATCCTGCTCTCCTTTTTGTAAATGTGACTTTGTAAATGGTTCAAGTCGGACCGAAACGTCGTCGTGAGCTCCTCTCTTCTATGTGCAGGTTATTTGTGTATACAAGGATACATGTATGGTAATTTATGTAACTGTATTTATGTGTACCTCTGCCTGAATAAGTCGCTTTGACATTTTTTGGGTTATACCAGGTTCTCTACACATATTCTGCTATGTATGATAATCTATGTATTTGTGTATACCTCATAAACTTATGGGTGAGGGTACCTCCTGAAGTCTGAGGCTGAAGAGAAAACGGGATTCTTGAAGTGTGTTAGCTGGGACTCTTTTATTAATATATATTATTGTATTGTTGTAGGTAAGTCAAGGGAGTCGTCGTGGGACAACACATTACTAGTAAGGTAAGTGTAAATTTTTTTCACAAGTTGTCAGTGACGTTTTCAGTAATTTTTAAAGGGGGTGGAGGGGTAAGCCAGAGGAAGGCTTCGGTCAGATGACCTGAAGCTCCAACGGCGGGTCATTATATGGCTAAGACCCGCGTCAGGAAACACTAGTCCTGGTTCCTGATAAACCTGACCAGCCATCCAGTTGTATAAATAACCAACCCAGGGTAAAAGTTACCCCCCCCCCCTCCCCGTCCCCCCCTTTTCCCTCCAGTACGTCATGGAGAACATCAATATTTCCCCATTAATTAAGACGGAAGGAATTCAGAACTTAAATCCTTCAAATCACTTTATCCCTGCGACCTCAACTGGTACACATACCTACATAGACCCTCAGTAAATCGTTGTTAAGCAACAGAATACTCAGCGTACATTACGAATCAGACTACAACAAGTGCTGGAAAAAACTCCAGCTTTGGGCCGAAGACACTGAGGAAGCTCGAGAATGCCTCTTGCAAGTACCTCCTTGTCTTCTGGGACCAGCTGTCCCCAGGCCTAGCCCCATCCCCTTCCCCCTACTGGGCTCGGAGGGAGAAGCTAGGCACCTTGGGCTGCCACAAACCCCGCCCACACTGGGCTCGAAGGGTGTGGCAGCTGCATAGCAGCAGATGATGTCAGGAGGTGCAAAGGCAGCAAGCACTGCAGGATCCTTTTGAAGCCACACCCCACCTTTGGGCATTAAGCCTGAGCACTGGGGAAGCTCAAAAATGCCTCTTGCTGGGTGTGTTGCTGCTGCTATTACTACACACACAACAAGCACTGCAGGATCCTTTTGGAGCCACACCCCACCTTTGGGCATTAAGCCCGAGCACTGAGGAAACTCAAGAATTCCTCTTGCTGTGTGTGTTGCTGTTGTTACTACTTGTCCGTTGTGCTCTAAAAATAAAAAGATACTCGAGGTAACGAGTCTGACTGATCACTGTCAAGCTGACAACGTCTGGATACAGATTGTGTGGAGATAGTCACAACAACAAGTCATACGTCACAATTCCGACGTTTTTCATTATTGCTTTCTTATGATGACTTTTAAGTACATTGGGAAATTATTTACGTTTCTTAATATTGGAAAATTATGGTTAATTATCCATGATCTATCAAAAGGTCCTCACAACCCACGTATGGATCATAACCCTGCACTTAAGATCACAAGTTTCGACCTTCAGAACAATTTGCCTTTTAATATAAATAAAGTCCTTAATTTTTTATAAGCCGTTCTGTCCCTGGCTACCCATAACAAAACGTAAAGCAAGATAATAACGTTTTTTACAATCTTACTGATACCTGACTCTCGAAATTATCATGACAGGATTGTAACCATACCACGGGCGGGGTTAGAACCCGCGATCACAGTCATAAAACTGATTACCTCATACTCCTCCTCTCCTTACGCCTTCCTCTTTGTATTGGACTGATGAAGCCACTGTGTGGCGAAACGTTTCCTGAATAAAGATTCCCATATGCTGCATAAGTGTCTCAATCTTCAACTTGTCGGTTTTTCAAACCATTCATCACACAGTCATAAAACTCCAGACCGACGCGTTAGCCACTGGACCAGCTGGCTACAATAAGATGCATCTAACTAGGTATAGTTATACACCATAGGATTTTGATCGCGGGTTCGAACCCCACCCGTGGTATGGTTTAGTTTTCTTACTGGTACCTAACAGTACTGGTAATAATTACAACGATATTGTGAAGGTAGTTTGGGCACATATTGGGCAGTCCAGTGTACATCTGTAATTGTAATTGTAAATGTAATTGTAATTGTAATTGTAATTGGTTTAAGAAGAAAATTGATCATTGGTGTCCAAGACAAACCTTTCTTTTATTATTATTATTAAAACTAGACTGGGATTTAGCATATGAAAAAAATATTGATTTGTGGGGCTAAGATATAATTATTTTAAACGATGTTATGAGGTGTTTACAGCCATATGAGGTGTTTACAGCCATATGAGGTGTTTACAGCCATATGAGGTGTTTACAGCCATATGAGGTGTTTACAGCCATATGAGGTGTTTACAGCCATATAAGGTGTTTACAGCCATATGAGGTGTTTACAGCCATATGAGGTGTTAACAGCTATATGGTTATCTGACAGTGTGTCAGCGTGCCTCGTTGTGCTCCGGGTTTTCTGGTGTTTTCACGGTCGCTCTTACGTGCTAGAACTTTAATTTGTCATCAATCCTATACGATACATCCCTCTAGCGCCTGGAACCAATCTTGGCCGGAAAACATTATATACCGAGTCAAAAAAGAAGAATTAGTGTGCACTACCTAGCAGAGTTTACTGCCAGAGGGGAATCATAGGCCTGTGTCCCGTGCGAAAAAAATAATAATTGAACTTTTCGTGTCAGAGGAAAGAAAGTCTCCCTGATAACATTGAGTATACATAGTGTATACTACAGTGGCTCCCTAGTATATTGTTGATAAAGGCTAAAGTGTCATTTGAAAACAGGTGAATTTGTAAATGAAGTGATAAGCCTATAGAGGCAGGTGCCAGAAGTCGCCAGAAACTTACCACAGGTCAGCTGTTTTTAATAATCTTCCTGGCCTGCTAGTGTACTCGCATATAATCTAGTGATACCAGTGAATAGCAGAATACAGTGTTGTAGTAGCAACTAACCAGTATTATAATGGTACTTAGTGGAGTGGAGTGACTTTCATTAGTTTCTTTTTCTTGAAATACCAGACATATACTGTGAATTTCATATAACCTGTAGTTACCAGCGGTCGCAATATACACAACGAGAAGCAATTATTACTACAGAGAAAGCGTCCTTCCTCCAAAATTTCCACCAGTCAACTATAGTGATAATCTAGCATTTATTGTGGTGGAGACGGAAAAAAAAATAGAAAAGCTAGATACAGCGATTGATAAACAAGGGTTGAGGCTCAACCGTTCGTCACTGTAGGAGCTGCCAGAAATCACCGGTTTCTTCAACACGCAAGTTATACTTTTGTAACAATCAAATCACATATTACTCGGGTAGATAATTTCCAGTAGATCCTTCATGTGTTAGCCCAAATCACCGACCAGTATGTTTTAAATAAGCGACCCACTGATCAGATCAGATCGACTGGTCCGAACCCTTGACTGGTTTCAAACGGTTTCGTTGGACAATAAAGCAGACTGTAAACGGATGGGGTTGTAGGCGCCCTTATAAACACAAACATTAAATATATATCAGGAACGTGCACGGTAAGCTGTCCAATATACAAAAACAGTTAGAAACAGAAATACAAATAGCTAGAGCTTCATTTAAGGAGGTTATTAATAGAATATTCAAGAGGTTGCTAGTAGAATTGCAGTAAATCAACCATTCAAATCATTATGAAGCTGTGTGTAGTCTGTGGTCAGTCAAACAAACGGGCTTCCACATGCATAAATTGTCATTTGTGTGGAAATTGGTGTCACGCCCCTTGTGCAGATATCCAAGAACTAGCTACAAGCAGTATTAAAACAGGGAAATGTTTTTGGGTATGCCCAAATGAGATAAATCTGTGGACTAAAATCACAAGGGTATTAAAAGAGGACAACATCAAAGCTGCTTTCATAGACAACCTGGAAGCTTTCTACAAAAGATGGGAACATAAAAAGTCTGTGCTGAATGGTACTGCCCTTGATACTGGCCATGTAGTCAGAAACTGTAAGGCTGGAGATGAAGTCCTAGTAGTCAGTAAATGTGGGGCTGATAGTGCTGTCCTGGGAGACAGTAATGGTGAAGCTGGAGGTGCTGTCCTGGGAGACAGTAATGGTGAAGCTGGAGGTGCTGTCCTGGGAGACAGTTATGGTGAAGCTGGAGATGCTGTCCTGGGAGACAGAAATGGTGAAGCTGGAGATTTTGTCCAGGTAGTCGGGAATTATACGCAGGTAGGAATACATATAAATGACCTCATAGGGGACAGGAGCCATAGTAGGGAAACAAGTGTAGTCAAAGATAAGATAAAACCAATATTGCAAACTAGAAATACCGCAGGAAATAGCAAACAGGACTCCACTAGCAATAGTGAGGATATATTACCAAAAACAACTGGTGGGAGCTCCATTGTTGGTGCTAGGGAGGATAGAAGTAAGACAGGGAAACATGCACCAACAGGGAATACAGTCACAGAAACCCAAGGCAAACGGAAACCAAGCCTGTGCACATACTATGCACTTGGTATCTGCTGGCATGGGAAATCTGGAAAAACAGATGGGACGTGCAACTATGACCACCCTAGAAAATGCCATGCCCATATGACAACAGGAAAATGCAAACTCCATTCCTGTAAGCTTTTTCACCCTGAACTGTGTACCTCTTCAGTACAGGAAAGACTGGGCTATAACTTAAATTGCCAGGCATACCATCTAAAGGGGACAAAAAGATACAAAACATCCAGGCCATGGGAAAACCTGGGTAGCCACAGCCACTCAAGAGGGAGAGGTTTTTTAGTGCCAGGAAGGAAAAAAAACTGGCAGGAAATGGCAGAAATCGTACACCAAATCCAGTCATTCCTGGAGTGGAACTACAGTCGATGGCCTCCACTCCAAACCAACAGATACAGATACTAATGCCGGAAAAAAAATCCCCCCCCCAGTACCAACAATACCACCAGTCCGATAACATTCTTCTTTGCAAATATACAGGGTCTAAAGCCAGCAACAAACAAAATACCTTTCATCCGTGGACTGCTTGCAGAGGCAAAGGCAATGTTCGCGGCTTTCACTGAGACCCACATAAAGGATCACTTGGACAACGAAATATGGATCCCAGGTTACAACCTATACAGATGTGACAGAGTGAACAGGCAAAAGGGGGGGGGGGTTGGCCTGTACATTGCAGAGTCACTTGTTTGCACAGAACTGTTAATGCCTCAAATGATGTAGTGGAAGTTTTAGCAGTAAAGGTCGAGAACCAAAACCTAGTCATTGTGGTAGTCTACAAGCCTCCGGATGCAACATCCCAGCAATTCCAGGAACAGCTGTTAAAAATTGACCACTGTCTGGAAAATCTTCCAGCTCCTGCACCCAACATCTTGCTCCTGGGGGATTTCAACTTAAGGCACCTAAAATGGAGGAATATAGCAAATAATATTGTTGCAGTAATAACACCAGGAGGCAGCTCTGATGAAAACTCACACTCACACGAGCTTTTAAATCTCTGCACAAAATTCAATTTAAACCAGTAAATAATAGAGCCTACTAGACTGGAGAATACACTAGACCTCATCTTCACTAACAATGATGATCTGATAAGAAATGTCACCATATCAAAAACAAGTTTTTTAGTTTAATATGTTTATTATGCACCACATACCCATCCTGTGGGCGGTAGTCAAAAGATTACAGAGGTACATAATGAGTCCAGGGACTGGGCCTCAAAGTTTTGATAGCTGAGCAAGTTACAGAGGTAATGAATTCACAATTTACAAAGGTAATGAACTCGCAATTTACAAAGGTAATGAACTCCAGGTAGGTCTAGTCACAATCATGACAAGTTACAAAGGTATTTACAGATTACAGAGGTACACAATGGGTCCAGGGACCGGGCTCCAAAGTTTTGATGGCTGAACTAGGTACAAGGTAATGAACTCACAAGTTACAAAGGTAATGAACTCACAAGTTACATACTCAGATCACAACATAATTGAGGTTCAGACATGTATGCGTGGAGCCCCAGACCGACATAATGAGACTAGTCACGAGGGAGCATTCACCAAATTCAACTTCAATAACAAAAACATAGTGGGACCAAGTAAACCAATTCCTAACCGATATAAGCTGGGAAGATATACTAAGCAACACAGACCCCAACTTATGCCTAGAACAGATTAACTCGGTGGCACTCGATGTTTCCACAAGGCTTATTCCTCTAAGAAAAAGGAGGAGTAGATGTAAAATAGAAAGAGACAGGCGCTCCCTTTACAGGCGACGGAAAAGAATAACAGAGCGGCTAAAAGAGGTCAATATATCTGAAATGCGTAAGGAGACACTGGTCAGAGAAATAGCAAGCATCGAACTTAAGCTAAAAGAATCCTTTAGGAGTCAGGAATCGCGGGAAGAACTAAAAGCCATAAATGAAATCGAAAGAAACCCAAAGTATTTCTTCTCCTATGCCAAATCAAAATCGAGAACAACGTCCAGTATTGGGCCCCTACTTAAACAAGATGGGTCCTACACAGATGACAGCAAGGAAATGAGTGAGCTACTCAAGTCCCAATATGAGGAGGCCTGGTCACAGACCGGGCCGCGGGGGCGTTGACCCCCGAAACTCTCTCCAGACTTAACCAAGCACGTGACTCAGTTTTTAGCAAGCTGCTAACCAGACTGAGAGTCGAAGATCAAAATGAATTTTTTATGAGAGAGCCACAAAATTTGATTAACACAAGCCTATCCGATGTTATCCTGACGCCAAATGACTTCGAACAGGCGATAAATGACATGCCCATGCACTCTGCCCCAGGGCCAGACTCATGGAACTCTGTGTTCATCAAGAACTGCAAGAAGCCCCTATCACGAGCCTTTTCCATCCTATGGAGAGGGAGCATGGACACGGGGGTCGTCCCACAGTTACTAAAAACAACAGACATAGCCCCACTCCACAAAGGGGGCAGTAAAGCAACAGCAAAGAACTACAGACCAATAGCACTAACATCCCATATCATAAAAATCTTTGAAAGGGTCCTAAGAAGCAAGATCACCACCCATCTAGAAGCCCATCAGTTACACAACCCAGGGCAACATGGGTTTAGAACAGGTCGCTCCTATCTGTCTCAACTATTGGATCACTACGACAAGGTCCTAAATGCACTAGAAGACTAAAAGAATGCAGATGTAATATATGCAGACTTTGCAAAAGCCTTCGACAAGTGTGACCATGGCGTAATAGCGCACAAAATGCGTGCTAAAGGAATAACAGGAAAAGTCGGTCGATGGATCTATAATTTCCTCACTAACAGAACACAGAGAGTAGTCGTCAACAGAGTAAAGTCCGAGGCAGCTACGGTGAAAAGCTCTGTTCCACAAGGCACAGTACTCGCTCCCATCTTGTTCCTCATCCTCATATCCGACATAGACAAGGATGTCAGCCACAGCACCGTGTCTTCCTTTGCAGATGACACCCTAATCTGCATGACAGTGTCTTCCATTGCAGACACTGCAAGGCTCCAGGCGGACATCAACCAAATCTTTCAGTGGGCTGCAGAAAACAATATGAAGTTCAACGATGATAAATTTCAATTACTCAGATATGGTAAACATGAGGAAATTAAATCTTCATCAGAGTACAAAACAAATTCTGGCCACAAAATAGAGCGAAACACCAACGTCAAAGACCTGGGAGTGATCATGTCGGAGGATCTCACCTTCAAGGACCATAACATCTGCTAGAAAAATGACAGGATGGATAATGAGAACCTTCAAAACTAGGGAGGCCAAGCCCATGATGATACTCTTCTGGTCACTTGTTCTATCTAGGCTGGAATATTGCTGCACACTAACAGCACCTTTCAAGGCAGGTGAAATTGCCGACCTAGAAAATGTACAGAGAACTTTCACGGCGCGCATAACGGAGATAAAACACCTCAATTACTGGGAGCGCTTGAGGTTCCTAAACCTGTATTCCCTGGAACGCAGGAGGGAGAGATACATGATTATATACACCTGGAAAATCCTAGAGGGACTAATACCGAACTTGCACACGAAAATCACTCGCTACGAAAGCAAAAGACTTGGCATACGATGCACCATCCCCTCAATGAAAAGCAGGGGTGTCTCTAGCACGTTAAGAGACCATACAATAAGTGTCAGGGGCCCGAGACTGTTCAACTGCCTCCCAGCACACATAAGGGGGATTACCAACAGACCCCTGGCAGTCTTCAAGCTGGCACTGGACAAGCACCTAAAGTCAGTTCCTGATCAGCCGGGCTGTGGCTCGTACGTTGGTTTGCGTGCAGCCAGCAGCAACAGCCTGGTTGATCAGGCTCTGATCCACCAGGAGGCCTGGTTGTTACAAAAAAACGTAATTCTAAAAGCTTAGAGATCTCCAGGTAATACTAGAAAGGACTGCCCTTCTAGCATCCAGCCTGTTACTGGGTTTTCGTAACAAGTAGTCAGTATCCTTGTCCAATTATCCATTAAAATTCAGTATTATTCAATAGTGCTTCAGGATTACAACTGGTAGGCTACTAACTAGAGAAATTAAAATTTAATAAATTTATTAATCATTAAGTTGTCTAGAGGTATATTATCAAATTAAATTAATCACAGCAATCAAAATAAAATCAATCTCTCGAGTTCAATATTATTGTGCTGAAAGCACATATCACATTTATAATTCTTAAGTACCGTCTGGTACATTAACATTTAATAAGATATTACAAATATGTACAAGTAAGTTCGTGTAAGTGTGTAAATGCTCTAAGTAGTTCGCTATGTCTCACGACTCGACTAGACTTAAACAAGTGACTGACAAAGTCCTCACATAAACTAACTTCTTGACCGACTGGCAACCAGAACAGTCTGCTTGAACAATGAAAAGAATGCTAAGCCCAATAGCCATATAACAAGAGATTGCGACACAATCAGGATTAAGGAGATAATATAACGACACTAAGTAGGGACCATCAGCAGATCCTCCACAACGTCGAAAATCACTAAGTCTATACAATGTTCTGTGAACAGAGTTCTACAGAACTAACAAGAATAATGAGACAGACAATCTGTCCAACCACCAAGCGAGTCTAGACCAGACTGAATACTTCACGAGAGGTGAGGACACCCCCCCCCCCGATCACGTGATAGCCCCGTGGACAGCACAGCTCAGAAGCCGGCAGTATAACGAGCGACAAGCGATAATTACAGTAGTTTGACAATCAAGACTTGAACTGAGCACATATTATGTACATCCTAACAACATAAGCTACGTCAAATAACAATATAAGGCAATACATTTGCGATTTAGCTATTATCGCAAATATAAGCAATATAAAATTATATGAAAAGGTAATATACATTATATATATACATAATAATCATTGTAACCCATTCAGGGGTTGCAACACTGGTCACAGACCGGGCCGCGGGGGCGTTGACCCCCGGAACTCTCTCCAGGTAATACTCCAGGTAAATATGAGGTGTTCACAGCCATATGAGGTGTTTACAGCTATATGAGGTGTTTACAGCCACATGAGGTGTTTACAGCTATATGAGGTGTTTACAGCCACATGAGGTGTTTACAGCTATGAGGTGTTTACAGCCACATGAGGTGTTTACAGCTATGAGGTGTTTACAGCCACATGAGGTGTTTACAGCTATATGAGGTGTTTACAGCTATACGAGGTGTTTACAGCTATACGAGGTGTTTACAGCCACATGAGGTGTTTACAGCTATGAGGTGTTTACAGCCATATGAGGTGTTTACAGCCACATGAGGTGTTTACAGCTATATGAGGTGTTTACAGCCACATGAGGTGTTTACAGCTATGAGGTGTTTACAGCCATATGAGGGGTTTACAGCCACATGAGGTGTTTACAGCTATATGAGGTGTTTACAGCCACATAAGGTGTTTACAGCCATGTGAGGTGTTTACAGAAACATGAGGTGTTTACAGCCATATGAGGTGTTTACAGCAATATGAGGTGTTTACAGCCATTAAGTGAGGTGTTTACAGCCATCAAGTGAGGTGTTTACATCCATCTAGTGAGGTGTTTACATCCATCTAGTGAGGTGTTTACATCCATCAAGTGAGGTGTTTACATCCATCTAGTGAGGTGTTTACAGCCATCTAGTAAGGTGTTTACATCCATCTGGTGAGGTGTTTACAGCCATCTAGTTAGGTGTTTACAGCCATCTAGTGAGGTGTTTACAGCCATCTAGTGATGTGTTTACAGCCATCTAGTGAGGTGTTTATACCCATCTAGTGATGTGTTTACAGCCATCTAGTGAAGCGTTTACAGCCATCTAGTGAGGTGTTTACAGCCATCAAATGTGTTAACAGCCATCTAGTGAGGTGTTTACAGCCATCTAGTGATGTGTTTACAGCCATCTAGTGAGGTGTTTACAGTCATCTAGTGACGTGTTTGCAGCCATCTAGTGAGGTGTTTACAGCCATCTAGTGATGTGTTTACAGCCATCTAGTGATGTGTTTACATCCATCTAGTGATGTGTTTACATCCATCTAGTGATGTGTTTACAGCCATCTAGTGATGTGTTTACAGCCATCTAGTGATGTGTTTACAGCCATCTAGCGAGGTGTTTACAGCCATCTAGTGATGTGTTTACAGCCATCTAGTGAAGTGTTTACAGCCATCTAGTGAGGTGTTTACAGCCATCTAGTGATGTGTTTACAGCCATCTAGTGATGTGTTTACATCCATCTAGTGATGTGTTTACATCCATCTAGTGATGTGTTTACAGCCATCTAGTGATGTGTTTACAGCCATCTAGTGAGGTGTTTACAGCCATCTAGTGATGTGTTTACATCTATCTAATGAGGTGTTTACAGCCATCTAGTGATGTGTTTACAGCCATTTAGTGATGTGTTTACATCCATCTAATGAGGTGTTTACAGCCATCTAGTGAGGTGTTTACAGCCATCTAGTGATGTGTTTACAGCCATCTAGTGATGTGTTTACAGCCATCTAGTGAGGTGTTTACAGCCATCTAGTGATGTGTTTACAGCCATCTAGTGATGTGTTTACATCCATCTAATGAGGTGTTTACAGCCATCTAGTGAGGTGTTTACAGCCATCTAGTGAGGTGTTTACAGCCATCTAGTGATGTGTTTACAGCCATTTAGTGATGTGTTTACATCCATCTAATGAGGTGTTTACAGCCATCTAGTGAGGTGTTTACAGCCATCTAGTGAGGTGTTTACAGCCATCTAGTGAGGTGTTTACAGCCATCTAGTGAGGTGTTTACAGCCATCTAGTGAGGTGCTTACAGCCATCTAGTGAGGTGTTTACAGCCATCTAGTGAGGTGTTTACAGTCATCTAGTGAGGTGTTTACAGCCATCTAGTGAGGTGCTTACAGCCATCTAGTGAGGTGTTTACAGCCATCTAGTGAGGTGTTTACAGCCATCTAGTGAGGTGTTTACAGCCATCTAGTGAGGTGCTTACAGCCATCTAGTGAGGTGTTTACAGCCATCTAGTGAGGTGTTTACAGCCATCTAGTGAGGTGTTTACAGCCATCTAGTGAGGTGCTTACAGCCATCTAGTGAGGTGTTTACAGCCATCTAGTGAGGTGTTTACAACCATCTAGTAATTTTCTCCCACAATAACAGTCGTCAATTTAACAATCACTATCAGTTGGTAAATGAATGGAGAGATGAGAACTTGGATGATCTACAACCACTACCTTCCATCGATACTTCAACTCTTGAAGATACCCACCCGCTTACTAGACCTATTACATTACTAGAGATGAGTTAGGTTATTGGAAGAATGAGAAATAGAGCCTCTGGTCTCTCTGGAATAACAATGAAACAAATGAAGTTCCTACCCAGAAATTGTAAACAGTCTTTGGTAAATATCTTTAATGCCATCTTGGCCTCAGGACATTTTCCAGTGGTTTTTAAGACTGCTAAGATGATCTTTCTTGGTAAGCCCAATAAAGACATCCACCAACCTGGGAACTATAGACCTATATCTTTACTTGAAGTCACTGGAAAAGTTCTTGAGAAAGTCATTTCCAACAGATTGAACTACTATATGGAGTTTAATCACTTTTTTACTGAAAAACAATTTGGCTTTAGAACACATAGAGGTACCAATCATGCAATAAATGTTATTTTCGATACTGTAGCAAGTCTAAAACATCAGGGCAATCTTGCCTTAATTGCCACCAGAGATGTTCATAAAGCTTTTGATAGCTTATGGCATGATGGCCTTATATACAAACTCATTGACCTACCAGACCATAACTGGACTTTCCTCAGAGTAATATATAATTTCTTAACTCAAAGAAAAATCATTCCCACCTTTCATGGCAGGTCGACAAAGCCTTTCATACCGACGGCTGGTGTCCCACAAGGTTCTTGTCTCAGTCAACTTCTGTTCAACATTTATGTGAATGATCTTCCTCAACCAGAGTTTAGTGATACGATTGTGACACAGTTTGCAGATGATGTTATTCATGTCGTCTCATCAACTCCGGTAACAGGAAAATACAAGTATGAGAGAGTCATAGAAAAAATGAATATTGAACTTCGTCGAACATCTAATTGGGAAAAGAAGTGGAGAATTACGACTAATCCTGACAAGGTCCTTGTTAGCACGATAGGATGTTTTGCATCAACAATTGAAGATAAAGGAGGTATCTCCATCAGAGGTACACCTGTAGCCATTAGAAACCCTAACAAGATCTTGGGATATGAAATAGACAGGCTGCTCCACTCAACATATCATGTAACTAAAAAGATCAACACAGCCAAAGTCGGTCTTAGCAGTCTCTTTCGATTCAATCAAGCCCCTCAACATGTCAAAAAACATCTGTATAAAATGTTAATACGACCTATACTCGAATACCCTTGTGTCCCAATGTCATTAACAACTAAGACAAATATGCTACGGTTACAAAGGGTCCAGAATAGAGCTCTTCGCTTCATTACCGATACCAGGAGGAGAGACAGAGTTAAAATGGCAGATTTACACATACAACAAGATATTACTGCCATAAATGTACGCCTCGACACCCTAAAAAAGAAACAACTCTATACAATACAAGAACTATACATGCCAGATAGAGAACATCCTATACAAGTGGTTAATACCACGGATTATATCATCAATACTCCTCCTCACAGGACTCAAAGAATGACTCTCCCACAGAGGGTCCGTCGTTTTATACATAAAGATGATTACCCTCGACCCATGATATTGAGCAACCTCCCTGATGAAGAAGATTGAGTACCACCAGAACCCTTCTATGTATACTGAGAACATCATCGCCCCCAATTAGGGAGACATCTTATATAACAATCTAATGTAAAAATTATGCTATTTACCATGGCTGGACACCACCTGTAAGAAGCCATTGTCACCTAATTCTATAAACTGGCCAGAAAATTATTGCCTTCATTGTCGCATAAATATCCGTTGTGCAATCGCAAAAAAAAAAAAAAAAAAAAAAAAAAAAAAGGAATTGCAACTCGTATAATTACTACCAATTCAGAGTCATGTACTTATATATCTGTTATATCTATGTGACTCTGATGGGTTAGTCTTATACCCCTTAAAGAATATCTTATCATTTCACGTACACTTTTTAAATTGATAAATTAGACACATGTGCAACTCTTGGGTATCTTTATTGAGGAAACGTTTCGCCACACAGTGGCTTCATCAGTCCATACATAGGAGAATCTTGAAGAACAGGAGGAGAATGAGGTAATCAGTCCCTCAACCTTGAGTCGATGTGGTCAGTCCATCAATCTTGAATAGAATACGGCATATGAGCGGAGAAGGAGCTTATAAACCGTATGGCAGGAGAGGTGCAGCAGTCATAGGTGGTGTCACATTTGTTCAATGTGGAAGTAGGTCGTGCCCAAGAATTAGGCAAGCGAAGAGTTGCACTTGTGTCTAATTTATCAACATGTCGGTTCTCTGAACCATTCATCTACAAACCTGTCAGACACTGCAACTTCTTGGGATCTTAATACTTGGGAATTCTTCGCTTGCCTAATTCTTGGGCACGACCTACTTCCACATTGAACAAATGTGACACCACCTATGACTGCTGCACCTCTCCTGCCATACGGTTTATAAGCTCCTTCTCCGCACGTATGCCGTATTCTATTCAAGATTGATGGACTGACCACATCGACTCAAGGTTGAGGGACTGATTACCTCATTCTCCTCCTGTCCTTCAAGTTTCTCCTACGTATGGACTGATGAAGCCACTGTGTGGCGAAACGTTTCCTCAATAAAGATACCCAAGAGTTGCACATGTGTCTAATTTATCAACATGTCGGTTCTCTGAACCATCCATCTACAAACTTTTTAAATTACACCAAAGTGGTTGGGCCACTTAACTTTTATATCCTACCTCTCTCCCTCCTACCACCCTTTTCCAAAATTTCTATCCTTACCCATCCTTCTTCCTTACCCATCTCACCAAAGCTCTGGTCTGGACAAGAACAAGAACAAGTGAGGTGTTTACAGCCATCTAGTGAGGTGTTTACAGCCATCTAGTGAGGTGTTTACAGCCATCTAGTGAGGTGTTTACAGTCATCTATTGAGATGTTTACAGCCATCTAGTGAGGTGTTTACAGCCATCTAGTGAGGTGTTTACAGCCATCTAGTGAGGTGTTTACAGCCATCTAATGAGATGTTTACAGTCATCTATTGAGATGTTTACAGCCATCTTGTGAGGTGTTTACAGCCATCTAGTGAGGTGTTTACAGCCATCTAGTGAGGTGTTTACAGCCATCTAGTGAGGTGTTTACAGCCATCTAGTGAGGTGTTTACAGCCATCTAGTGAGGTGTTTACAGCCATCTAGTGAGGTGTTTACAGCCATCTAGTGAGGTGTTTACAGCCATCTAGTGAGGTGTTTACAGCTATCTAGTGATGTGTTTACAGCCATCTAGAGAGGTGTTTACAGCCATCTAGTGAGACGTTTACAGCCATCTAGTGAGGTGTTTACAGCCATCTAGTGAGGTGTTTACAGCCATCTAGTGAGGTGTTTACAGTCATCTATTGAGATGTTTACAGCCATCTTGTGAGGTGTTTACAGCCATCTAGTGAGGTGTTTACAGCCATCTAGTGAGGTGTTTACAGCCATCTAGTGAAGTGTTTACAGCCATCTAGTGAGGTGTTTACAGCCATCTAGTGAGGTGTTTACAGCCATCTAGTGAGGTGTTTACAGCCATCTAGGGAAGTGTTTACAGCCATCAAATGAGGTGTTTACAGCCATCTAGTGAGGTGTTTACAACCATCTAGTGAGGTGTTTACAGCCATCAAATGAGGTGTTAACAGCCATCTAGTGAGGTGTTTACAGCCATCTAGTGAGGTGTTTACATCCATCAAGTGATGTGTTTACAGCCATCTAGTGAGAGATTTACAGCCATCTATTGAGGTGTTTACAGCCATCTAGTGAGGTGTTTACAGCCATTTAGTGAGGTGTTTACATCCATCTAGTGAGGTGTTTACAGCCATCAAGTGAGGTGTTTACATCCATCTAGTGAGGTGTTTACAGCCATCTAGTGAGGTGTTTACATCCATCTAGTGAGGTGTTTACAGCCATCTAGTGAGGTGTTTACAGCCATCTAGTGAGGTGTTTACAGCCATCTAGTGAGGTGTTTACAGCCATCTAGTAAGGTGTTTACAGCCATCTAGTGAGGTGTTTACAGCCATCTAGTGAGGTGTTTACATCCATCTAGTGAGGTGTTTACATCCATCTAGTGAGGTGTTTACAGCCATCTAGTGAGGTGTTTACAGCCATCTAGTGAGGTGTTTACAGCCATCTAGTGAGGTGTTTACAGCCATCTAGTGAGGTGTTTACATCCATCTAGTGAGGTGTTTACAGCCATCAAGTGAGGTGTTTACAGCCATCTAGTGAGGTGTTTACATCCATCTAGTGAGGTGTTTACAGCCATCAAGTGAGGTGTTTACAGCCATCTAGTGAGGTGTTTACATCCATCTAGTGAGGTGTTTACATCCATCTAGTGAGGTGTTTACAGCCATCTAGTGATGTGTTTACAGCCATCAAGTGAGGTGTTTACAGCCATCAAGTGAGGTGTTTACATCCATCTAGTGAGGTGTTTACATCCATCTAGTGAGGTGTTTACATCCATCTAGTGAGGTGTTTACAGCCATCAAGTGAGGTGTTTACAGCCATCTAGTGAGGTGTTTACAGCCATCAAGTGAGGTGTTTACAGCCATCTAGTGAGGTGTTTACAGCCATCTAGTGAGGTGTTTACATCCATCTAGTGAGGTGTTTACAGCCATCAAGTGAGGTGTTTACAGCCATCTAGTGAGGTGTTTACAGCCATCAAGTGAGGTGTTTACAGCCATCTAGTGAGGTGTTTACAGCCATCTAGTGAGGTGTTTACAGCCATCTAGTGAGGTGTTTACAGCCATCAAGTGAGGTGTTTACAGCCATCTAGTGAGGTGTTTACAGCCATCAAGTGAGGTGTTTACAGCCATCTAGTGAGGTGTTTACAGCCATCTAGTGAGGTGTTTACAGCCATCAAGTGAGGTGTTTACAGCCATCTAGTGAGGTGTTTACATCCATCTAGTGAGGTGTTTACATCCATCTAGTGAGGTGTTTACAGCCATCAAGTGATGTGTTTACAGCCATCTAGTGAGGTGTTTACAGCCATCAAGTGAGGTGTTTACAGCCATCTAGTGATGTGTTTACAGCCATCTAGTGAGGTGTTTACAGCCATCAAGTGAGGTGTTTACAGCCATCTAGTGAGGTGTTTACATCCATCTAGTGAGGTGTTTACAGCCATCTAGTGAGGTGTTTACAGCCATCAAGTGAGGTGTTTACAGCCATCTAGTGAGGTGTTTACAGCCATCAAGTGAGGTGTTTACAGCCATCTAGTGAGGTGTTTACAGCCATCTAGTGAGGTGTTTACAGCCATCAAGTGAGGTGTTTACAGCCATCTAGTGAGGTGTTTACAGCCATCTAGTGAGGTGTTTACAGCCATCAAGTGAGGTGTTTACAGCCATCTAGTGATGTGTTTACATCCATCTAGTGAGGTGTTTACAGCCATCTAGTGAGGTGTTTACAGCCATCTAGTGAGGTGTTTGCATCCATCTAGTGAGGTGTTTACAGCCATCTAGTGAGGTGTTTACAGCCATCTAGTGAGGTGTTTGCATCCATCTAGTGAGGTGTTTACAGCCATCTAGTGAGGTGTTTACAGCCATCTAGTGAGGTGTTTGCATCCATCTAGTGAGGTGTTTACATCCATCTAGTGAGGTGTTTACAGCCATCTAGTGAGGTGTTTACAGCCATCTAGTGAGGTGTTTGCATCCATCTAGTGAGGTGTTTACATCCATCTAGTGAGGTGTTTACAGCCATCAAGTGAGGTGTTTACAGCCATCTAGTGATGTTTACATCCATCTAGTGAGGTGTTTACAGCCATCTAGTGAGGTGTTTACAGCCATCTAGTGAGGTGTTTGCATCCATCTAGTGAGGTGTTTACAGCCATCTAGTGAGGTGTTTACATCCATCTAGTGAGGTGTTTACATCCATCTAGTGAGGTGTTTACAGCCATCTCTGAGGTGTTTACAGCCATCTAGTGAGGTGTTTACAGCCATCTAGTGAGACTGATGATGTTTTTAATGGTATTAGTTTCAGTTTAGTGAGATTGAGTTCTGGTTTAAGGTGTTTGAATGCGTTATTATCACTCCAAATTTTTCTTCTGTTTTGATAATTTTGATTTATAACCGAGTCAAGACTTTCTTATATGTTGATATAGAGGGATTATATGTTGATATAGGGGGATTATATGTTGATATAGAGGGATTATATGTTGATATAGGGGGATTATATGTTGATATAGAGGGATTATATGTTGATATAGGGGGATTATATGTTGATATAGAGGGATTATATGTTGATATAGAGGGATTATATGTTGATATAGGGGGATTATATGTTGATATAGAGGGATTATATGTTGATATAGACGGATTATATGTTGATATAGAGGGATTATATGTTGATATAGACGGATTATATGTTGATATAGACGGATTATATGCTGATATAGACGGATTATATGTTGATATAGAGGGATTATATGTTGATATAGACGGATTATATGTTGATATAGAGGGATTATATGTTGATATAGAGGGATTATATGTTGATATAGAGAGATTATATGTTGATATAGACGGATTATATGTTGATATAGAGGGATTATATGTTGATATAGAGGGATTATATGTTGATATAGAGAGATTATATGTTGATATAGATGGATTATATGTTGATATAGAGGGATTATATGTTGATATAGAGGGATTATATGTTGATATAGAGGGATTATATGTTGATATAGAGGGATTATATGTTGATATAGAGGGATTATATGTTGATATAGAGGGATTATATGTTGATATAGAGAGATTATATGTTGATATAGAGGGATTATATGTTGATATAGAGGGATTATATGTTGATATAGAGGGATTATATGTTGATATAGAGGGATTATATGTTGATATAGACGGATTATATGTTGATATAGAGGGATTATATGTTGATATAGAGGGATTATATGTTGATATATAGGGATTATATGTTGATATAGACGGATTATATGTTGATATAGACGGATTATATGTTAATATAGACGGATTATATGTTGATATAGACGGATTATATGTTGATATAGAGGGATTATATGTTGATATAGACGGATTATATGTTGATATAGAGGGATTATATGTTGATATAGAGGGATTATATGTTGATATAGACGGATTATATGTTGATATAGACGGATTATATGTTGATATAGAGGGATTATATGTTGATATAGACGGATTATATGTTGATATAGACGGATTATATGTTGATATAGACGGATTATATGTTGATATAGAGGGATTATATGTTGATATAGACGGATTATATGTTGATATAGAGGGATTATATGTTGATATAGAGGGATTATATGTTGATATAGAGAGATTATATGTTGATATAGACGGATTATATGTTGATATAGAGGGATTATATGTTGATATAGAGGGATTATATGTTGATATAGAGGGATTATATGTTGATATAGAGAGATTATATGTTGATATAGACGGATTATATGTTGATATAGAGGGATTATATGTTGATATAGAGGGATTATATGTTGATATAGAGGGATTATATGTTGATATAGAGGGATTATATGTTGATATAGAGGGATTATATGTTGATATAGAGAGATTATATGTTGATATAGAGGGATTATATGTTGATATAGACGGATTATATGTTGATATAGAGGGATTATATGTTGATATAGACGGATTATATGTTGATATAGACGGATTATATGTTGATATAGACGGATTATATGTTGATATAGACGGATTATATGTTGATATAGACGGATTATATGTTGATATAGACGGATTATATGTTGATATAGACGGATTATATGTTGATATAGACGGATTATATGTTGATATAGAGGGATTATATGTTGATATAGAGGGATTATATGTTGATATAGAGGGATTATATGTTGATATAGAGGGATTATATTAATGGGAATAATATAATTGATTCATATATTTGTTTTTTTATTTTTTTAACTATAGATGTTTTAATTACTAATCCTGGTTTAATTAGGAGTCTTTTACTTTGAGATAATTTAGGGTTTTATTTATGTAGATGATGTATCAGAATGAGAAATCTGATAATGTGGTAATATTGATTGTTTTATCAAATCTTTTAGGGGGGATGTAAGAATTTTATTAAGGATTTCTTTGTTAAGTGGGATTTTATTTGTTATGGTGGGTGAAGTGAAGATTTTTTCTTAGATTTGTGTGTGTAGTTGTTATAACTGAGAGGACCCAGATTACATTCTCAACTTGGTTGTATTCTGCAACAGTTTACCTGGAGAGAGTTCCAGGGGTCAACGCCCCCGTGGCCCGGTCTGTGACCAGCTCACTCCAAACCATACCCCCGGCCGGGATTGAACCCGCGGTCATAGAGTCTCAAAACTCCAGCCCGTCGCGTTAGCCACTAGACCAGCTAGCCACAATAAGATTCATCCAACTAGGTATATTTCTACACCATAGGAAGGTTAGCACAGGCACCTCTGTGACCACAAATGCAAGTTTTTACAGACGAATCTCCAGCTAGCGTGGCCATGACGAACTCTAGCTCAAGTCCCTTCACCGTCACGGCCACGCTAGCTGGAGATTCGTCTGTAAAAACTTGCATTTGTGGTCACAGAGGGGCCTGTGCTAACCTTCCTATGGTGTAGAAATATACCTAGTTGGATGAATCTTATTGTGGCTAGCTGGTCTAGTGGCTAACGCGACGGGCTGGAGTTTTGAGACTCTATGACCGCGGGTTCAATCCCGGCCGGGGTATGGTTTGTTTGCAATCGTGTCATTATGATTTCTTAAGTCAGCTCACTCCATTAGTTCACCCTGCAAGTTTCGTAATGGCTGGTGTTTACATTTTAATTCTGTTTAGTGCGGCTTTAGACGGCTCTTCCGTTCAGACGTTTTTGTTAATTCTTGTTGTTTATGGCAGTGTTGAGGGGAAAGTAGACAAAGGTGAGATTATTGCTTTGTTTACTTCGAGGCATCATGACTTACGATATCGTAATGACACGATTGCAAACAAACTAGGGTACGGGCGGGGATTGAACCCGCTGTGAGCGAGTTGTAAAACTCCAGACCGATGCGTTAGCCACTGAATGAATCTTATTGTAGCCAGCTGGCCCAGTTTAACGTGAAGTGTCACGACTCGCTCGCCGCGGGTTCAATCCCCACCCGTACCCTGCTTCACTTTTACACAGTTGATTTATTTTTTTCTTATTGATTTGTGCTTTATTTAAAGCATTATTGTTTGTGCTGTGATGATTATTCATATCGTTCCACAATGTACATGACTTTGAATCAGGTTTATATTAATTTAGCGAATTTGGATTTGTGATGTATACCGTTTTTTTTTTTTGGCTGGGTTTTACTATATAAATTTGATTTTGGAAGTGGCATTGATAAGGGAAATTATCTTAAGTGTTTTGGCTACGGGTTTAACGGTGTTATACCTTTCTGGTTTATCGGTGTGTTTTACCTTTCTGCTGGTTTATTATAGATTAAGTTGTCTAATGTAAAATCTATTAGGGAGAGTTATAGAATAATGGTCGGGGGGGGGGGGAATTACGTTAAGGGCCGTAACAATACTAAGAGAGTTAATTTTGGCTTGAATTATATTTCTGGAGTTTTATGTGATTTGTGTAACGATTTCGTCAAAATTTTGGCTTTGTTGGTAGGCTGGGTAGCGGCTGTGGCTGAATATATTATAAATATAACAAGATTATTTTTATTATAATCAAGGGGGAAGCGCTAAACCCATGGGATTATACAGCATCTGGGGGGGGGGAATGTGGAAGGCATTCAGGCTTAATTCGGGGAACTGGAGCACAGATCCAATTCCCTAAATCAAGAGCCCCTCACCAACTTCAGGCCCGGTGGCCTGGTTTAGGTGGCCCGGTGGCCTGGTGGCTAAAGCTCCCGCTTCACACACGGAGGGCCCGGGTTCGATTCCCGGCGGGTGGAAACATTTCGACACGTTTCCTTACACCTGTTGTCCTGTTCACCTAGCAGCAAATAGGTACCTGGGTGCTAGTCGACTGGTGTGGGTCGCATCCTGGGGGACAAGATTAAGGACCCCAATGGAAATAAGTTAGACAGTCCTCGATGACGCACTGACTTTCTTGGGTTATCCTGGGTGGCTAACCCTCCGGGGTTAAAAATCCGAACGAAATCTTATCTTAAGAGTAAATTGTAATTTATACAGAGTGGGTTTATGTCCTTGTGTTTAAAGAGTCTATGTGGTTTTTGTCTATTTTATCTAGATTAAGATATCTCGTTAAAGACTAAATAGGGGGGGAGAGGAGGTTGTATTTAAAATAGGGGGGAGGGGAGGGATTCCAGTGAGTGTCAACACCAAGGTCTGTCAACTATACTGCTAATGAACTCTTCAGTCACAACAACATGCCGAGTCTTAACTTCTACGATTCACCCTCAACAGACATACTCAGGGTTACCTCAAAGAACAACAGCCTGGCAGCAATCTTAATGGCACTAAAGCTAACCTATGACACTGAGCTTGACTCTCATCATTACTGATTCAATGTCATCATTGAAGACTCTTGACTCACTGGGACTTCACTGTTTTCCTGCCAAAACCCATACCACTAACTATTCCTAGTTTAAAGTCCTAACTGCTCCCTCCACTGCAGTTGCCAGTGCTCCCACCCCAGACCTAGATAAGTGAACCCCATCCCTGGCATACATGTCATTTCTGTCATAGAAGAGGTCCCAGTTGTCAATGAATGTTCCTGCATTTTCCTTACAGTATTTGTCCAGCCAGCAATTGACACCAATTGCCCTGGACAACCATTCATTTCCAACTCCTCTCCTTGGCAAAATACCACATATGACAGGGTTCCCACCCTTACTCCTAATTATTTCTATTGCTGACCTATACCTGCTAATCAGGTCTTCACTCCTACGTCTGCCAACATCGTTGCCTCCAGCACTGAGACAGATAATAGGATTGCTCCCATTACCTCTCATGATGTCATCCAGACGGCTGACAATATCCTCCATCCCAGCCCCAGGAAAGCAAACCCTCTGTCTCCTACTCCTGTCCTTCAAGCAGAATGCCCTATCCATATACCTAACTTGGCTATCCCCAACAACAACAATATTCTTACCTTCCTTGGTGTCGTTCGTCGTGACGTTCCCAATAGTCAACTCACATTCGTCAGGTAGCATTACACCACTTGTGGAATTCGTCAAGACGTTCTCGATGGTCTTCGTTGGGGTTTCTAGGGATGTCTCACTCACGTCTGCCAATGCTTCTTTGGTGCTCGTTGTGGCATTCCCAGTAGAGCACTCACATTCGTCAGGCAGCACCAAGAATGGGTTGGAAGTTTCCACGGTAGTCTTCTGGTTTCTCGTTGTTTCTGCCTCTCCAATCGTTTTCTTGATCTTCAGCTTGGTTCCATGTTGCCCGGCCACTGACCAAGCTCCCCTCTTAACCTGGGGACTCACAACAGGAGGATTACTACGAATCCTCTTGTTCTCCTCCGTTAATCGCCGTATCTCCAGCTTAGCAACTCTGAGCTCTTCTCTCAGCTGCTGGTAAAGTTGCTCAAGAGAGGGCATCCTGGTTCAGATTCACAGAGAGCGCACAAACAGGTCTTCACAGAGCTAAGTACACGTCACCACTGACAGAGCTAAGTACACGTCACCACTGACAGAGCTAAGTTCACGTCACCACTCCCTGCTCCATGAGCTTTATGCCAAGGGTCTGTTGGTAATCCCCCTTATGTATGCTGGGAGGCAGTTGAACAGTCTCGGGCCCCTGACACTTATTGTATTGTCTCTTAACGTGCTAGTGACACCCCTGCTTTTCATTGGGGGGATGTTGCATCGTCTGCCAAGTCTTTTGCGTGGTTACAAGTACTGACTGATGTTGTAGTGGCCAGGCTTAGGCTTGGTTACAAGTACTGAATGATGATGTAGTGGCCAGGCTTAGTCTTGGTTACAAGTACTGACTGATGTAGTGGCCAGGCTTAGGCTTGGTTACAAGTACTGACTGATGTATTGGCCAGGCTTAGGCTTGGTTACAAGTACTGACTGATGTTGTAGTGGCCAGGCTTAGGCTTGGTTACAGGTACTGACTGATGTTGTAGTGGCCAGGCTTAGGCTTGGTTACAAGTACTGACTGATGTTGTAGTGACCAGGCTTAGTCTTGGTTACAAGTACTGACTGATGTTGTAGTGACCAGGCTTAGTCTTGGTTACAAGTACTGACTGATGTTGTAGTGGCCAGGCTTAGTCTTGGTTACAAGTACTGACTGATGTTGTAGTGGCCAGGCTTAGTCTTGGTTACAAGTACCTCTGGCAGTTTGGGAGACACAAATGATGATCAAACTAAATGTTAATTATGTGATCAGAAATATGGTCACTGTCACTGTCTTGAAAACTATGTGCTTAATTGTCCACTTACTGAGGAATACAGAGACAGACAGAGTATAATAACCTATGTGACATGTCAAGATATCTTATTAATGAAAATAAGATACCAGATACACTAAGCAAATTTCCTAAATTTGCTTGTAACAGATAAGTGAACTATAGATATGTAGATATAAATCCATATGTATTCCTGTTAACCCTTTGGGGCCTAGTTCCTAGGCCTTTTGTGTATCCATATGCTCTTGCGCTACCGTCCACAGGATGGATATGACCTGCACAATAAACTAGCCACTTGGGTGGCAAAATCTAAAAGTCTAATCCACAGACGTGATTCCTGCACCAGAACAGTGTACTAACTCAGAACCAACTCCAGCCAACAAGCAAGCAAGAGATTCACAGGTAAGTACCCACTAGGGGCGTGAGGGAAGTGAGGATAGTTGAAGAATAGATGGGGGAGAGGAAAATAAAGAAAATGGAAAAGAGTCGGGACAAAATGGCGTCGATATAGGTCATTTCCTGCTGCTCCCCATCTTATAACTACTGCAAGACTGGCCATAGGATACATATTCAAATTCAAAGTTTATTCTCTATAAGGATTACAATGCCGAGTTTACAGAATTTGGTTATTGTGTGGTTTACATGTAGTAAAATAATAATTACAGAGTGTACCACTAGAACACCTAGCATGGCTAGGCATTTCGGGCAAACCACAGTCGATGGCCTCCACTCCAAACCAACAGATACAGATACTAATGCCGGAAAAAAAATCCCCCCCCCCAGTACCAACAATACCACCAGTCCAATAACATTCTTCTTTGCAAATATACAGGGTCTAAAGCCAGCAACAAACAACAAAATACCTTTCATCCGTGGACTGCTTGCAGAGGCAAAGGCAATGTTCGCGGCTTTCACTGAGACCCACATAAAGGATCACTTGGACAATGAAATATGGATCCCAGGTTACAACCTATACAGATGTGACAGAGTGAACAGGCAAAAGGGGGGGGTTGGCCTGTACATTGCAGAGTCACTTGTTTGCACAGAACTGCTAAATGCCTCAAATGATGTAGTGGAAGTTTTAGCAGTAAAGGTCGAGAACCAAAACCTAGTCATTGTGATTGTCTACAAGCCTCCGGATGCAACATCCCAGCAATTCCAGGAACAGCTGTTAAAAATTGACCACTGTCTGGAAAACCTTCCAGCTCCTGCACCCAACATCTTGCTCCTGGGGGATTTCAACTTAAGGCACCTAAAATGGAGGAATATAGCAAATAATATTGTTGCAGTAATAACACCAGGAGGCAGCTCTGATGAAAACTCACACTCACGCGAGCTTTTAAATCTCTGCACAAAATTCAATTTAAACCAGCAAATAATAGAGCCTACTAGACTGGAGAATACACTAGACCTCATCTTCACTAACAATGATGATCTGATAAGAAATATCACCATATCAAAAACAATATACTCAGATCACAACATAATTGAGGTTCAGTCATGTATGCGCGGAGCCCCAGACCGACATAATGAGATTAGTCACGAGGGAGCATTCACCAAATTCAACTTCAATAACAAAAACATAAAGTGGGACCAAGTAAACCAAGTCCTAACCGATATAAGCTGGGAAGATACACTAAGCAACACAGACCCCAACTTATGCCTAGAACAGATTAACTCGGTGGCACTCGATGTATGCACAAGGCTTATTCCTCTAAGAAAAAGGAGGAGTAGATGTAAAATAGAAAGAGACAGGCGCTCCCTTTACAGGCGACGGAAAAGAATAACAGAGCGGCTAAAAGAGGTCAATATATCTGAAATGCGTAGGGAGACACTGGTCAGAGAAATAGCAAGCATCGAACTTAAGCTAAAAGAATCCTTTAGGAGTCAGGAATCGCGGGAAGAACTAAAAGCCATAAATGAAATCGAAAGAAACCCAAAGTATTTCTTCTCCTATGCCAAATCAAAATCGAGAACAACGTCCAGTATTGGGCCCCTACTTAAACAAGATGGGTCCTACACAGATGACAGCAAGGAAATGAGTGAGCTACTCAAGTCCCAATATGACTCAGTTTTTAGCAAGCCGCTAACCAGACTGAGAGTCGAAGATCAAAATGAATTTTTTATGAGAGAGCCACAAAATTTGATTAACACAAGCCTATCCGATGTTATCCTGACGCCAAATGACTTCGAACAGGCGATAAATGACATGCCCATGCACTCTGCCCCAGGGCCAGACTCATGGAACTCTGTGTTCATCAAGAACTGCAAGAAGCCCCTATCACGAGCCTTTTCCATCCTATGGAGAGGGAGCATGGACACGGGGGTCGTCCCTCATTTACTAAAAACAACAGACATAGCCCCACTCCACAAAGGGGGCAGTAAAGCAACAGCAAAGAACTACAGACCAATAGCACTAACATCCCATATCATAAAAATCTTTGAAAGGGTCCTAAGAAGCACAGTACTAGCTCCCATCTTGTTCCTCATCCTCATATCCGACATAGACAAGGATGTCAGCCACAGCACTGTGTCTTCCTTTGCAGATGACACCCGAATCTGCATGACAGTGTCTTCCATTGCAGACACTGCAAGGCTCCAGGCGGACATCAACCAAATCTTTCAGTGGGCTGCAGAAAACAATATGAAGTTCAACGATGAGAAATTTCAATTACTCAGATATGGTAAACATGAGGAAATTAAATCTTCATCAGAGTACAAAACAAATTCTGGCCACAAAATAGAGCGAAACACCAACGTCAAAGACCTGGGAGTGATTATGTCGGAGGATCTCACCTTCAAGGACCATAACATTGTATCAATCGCATCTGCTAGAAAAATGACAGGATGGATAATGAGAACCTTCAAAACTAGGGAGGCCAAGCCCATGATGACACTCTTCAGGTCACTTGTTCTATCTAGGCTGGAATATTGCTTGCACTCTAACAGCACCTTTCAAGGCAGGTGAAATTGCCGACCTGAAAATGTACAGAGAACTTTCACGGGCGCGCATAACGGAGAGATAAAACACCTCCCCAATTACTGGGAGCGCTTGAGGTTTCTAAACCTGTATTCCCTGGAACGCAGGGAGGAGAGATACATGATTATATACACCTGGAAAATCCTAGAGGGACTAGTACCGAACTTGCACACGAAAATCACTCACTACGAAAGCAAAAGACTTGGCAGACGATGCACCATCCCCCCAATGAAAAGCAGGGGTGTCACTAGCACGTTAAGAGACCATACCAATAGAAATGTCAGGGGCCCGAGACTGTTCAACTGCCTCCCAGCACACATAAGGGGGATTCCAACAAGACCCCTGGCAGTCTTCAAGCTGGCACTGGACAAGCACCTAAAGTCAGTTCCTGATCAGCCGGGCTGTGGCTCGTACGTTGGTTTGCGATGCAGCCAGCAGCAACAGCCTGGCTTGATCAGGCGCTGATCCACCAGGAGGCCTGGTCACAGACGCCGCGGGGTCATTGACCCCGAAACTCTCTCCAGGTAAACTCTCCAGGTACCGAACTTGCAACACGAAAATCACTCCACTACGAAAGCAAAAGACTTGGCAGACGATGCACCATCCCCCAATGAAAAGCAGGGGTGTCACTAGCACGTTAAGAGACCATACAATAAGTGTCAGGGGACCGAGACTGTTCAACTGCCTCCCAGCACACATAAGGGGATTACCAACAGACCCCTGGCAGTCTTCAAGCTGGCACTGGACAAGCACCTAAAGTCAGTTCCTGATCAACCGGGCTGTGGCTCGTACGTTGGTTTGCATGCAGCCAGCAGCAACAGCCTGGTTGATCAGGGGCTGATCCACCAGGAGGCCTGGTCACAGACCGGGCCGTGGGGGCGTTGACCCCCGAAACTCTCTCCAGGTAAACTCCAGGTTTACATCTACTCCTGCATACATCGAGTGCCACCGAGTTAATCTGTTCTAGGCATAAGTTGGGGTCTGTGTTGCTTAGTATATCTTCCCAGCTTATATCGGTTAGGACTTGGTTTACTTGGTCCCACTTTATGTTTTTGTTATTGAAGTTGAATTTGGTGAATGCTCCCTCGTGACTAGTCTCATTTTGTCGGTCTGGGGCTCCACGCATACATGTCTGAACCTCAATTATGTTGTGATCTGAGTATATTGTTTTTGATATGGTGACATTTCTTATCAGATCATCACTGTTAGTGAAGATGAGGTCTAGTGTATTCTCCAGTCTAGTAGGCTCTATTATTTGCTGGTTTAAATTGAATTTTGTGCAGAGATTTAAGAGCTCGCGTGAGTGTGATTTTTCATCAGAGCTGCCTCCTGGTGTTATTACTGCAACAATATTATTTGCTATATTCCTCCATTTTAGGTGCCTTAAGTTGAAATCCCCCAGGAGCAAGATGTTGGGTGCAGGAGCTGGAAGATTTTCCAGACAGTGGTCAATTTTTAACAGCTGTTCCTGGAATTGCTGGGATGTTGCATCCGGAGGCTAAAACTTCCACTACATCATTTGAGGCATTTAGCAGTTCTGTGCAAACAAGTGACTCTGCAATGTACAGGCCAACCCCCCCCCCCCCCTTTTGCCTGTTCACTCTGTCACATCTGTATAGGTTGTAACCTGGGATCCATATTTCGTTGTCCAAGTGATCCTTTATGTGGGTCTCAGTGAAAGCTGCGAACATTGCCTTTGCCTCTGCAAGCAGTCCACGGATGAAAGGTATTTTGTTGTTTGTTGCTGGCTTTAGACCCTGTATATTTGCCAAGAAGAATGTTATCGGACTGGTGGTATTGTTGGTACTGGGGGGGGATTTTTTTTCCGGCATTAGTATCAGTATCTGTTGGTTTGGAGTGGAGGCCATCGACTGTGGTTCCACTCCAGGAATGACTGGATTTGGTGTACGATTTCTGCCATTTCCTGCCAGTTTTTTTTCCATCCTGGCACTAAAAAACCTCTCCCTCTTGAGTGGCTGTGGCTACCCAGGTTTTCCCATGGCCTGGATGTTTTGTATCTTTTTGTCCCCTTTAGATGGTATGCCTGGCAATTTAAGTTATAGCACAGTCTTTCCTGTACTGAAGAGGTACACAGTTCAGGTTGAAAAAGCTTACAGGAAGGGAGTTTACATTTTCCTGTTGTCATATGGGCATGGCATTTTCTAGGGTGGTCATAGTTGCACGTCCCATCTGTTTTTCCAGATTTCCCATGCCAGCAGATACCGAGTGCATAGTATGTGCACAGGCTTGGTTTCTGTTTGCCTTGGGTTTCTGTGACTGTATTCCCTGTTGGTGCATGTTTCCTTGTCTTACTTCTATTCTCCCTAGCACCAACAATGGAGCTCCCACCAGTTGTTTTTGGTAATATATCCTCACTATTGCTAGTGGGGTCCTCTTGTTTGCTATTTCCTGCGGTATTTCTAGTTTGCAATATTGGTTTTATCTTATCTTTGACTACACTTGTTTCCCTACTATGGCTCCTGTCCCCTATGAGGTCATTTATATGTATTCCTTCCTGCGTATAATTCCCAACTACCTGGACAAAATCTCCAGCTTCACCATTACTGTCTCCCAGGACAGCATCTCCAGCTTCACCATTACTGTCTCCGAGGACAGCATCTCCAGCTTCACCATTACTGTCTCCCAGGACAGCACTATCAGCCCCACATTTACTGACTACCAGGACATCATCTCCAGCCTTACAGTTTCTGACTACATGGCCAGTATCAAGGGCAGTACCATTCAGCCCAGACTTTTTATGTTCCTATCTGTTGTAGAAAGCTTCCAGGTTTTCTATGAAAGCTTTGATGTTGACCTCTTTTAATACCCTTGTGATTTTAGTCCACAGATTTATCTCATTTGGGCATACCCAAAAACACTTCCCTGTTTTAATACTGCTTGTAGCTAGTTCTTAGATATCTGCACAAGGGGCATGACACCAATTTCCACAAAAATGACAACTTATGCATGTGGAAGCCCGTTTGTTTGACTGACCACAGACTACACACAGCTTCATAATGATTTGAATGGTTGATTTACTGCAATTCTACTAGCAACCTCTTGAATATTCTATTAATAAACTCCTTAAATGACGCTCTAGCTATTTGTATTTCTGTTTCTAACTGTTTTTGTATATTGGACAGCTTACCGTGCACGTTCCTGGTATATATTTAATGTTTGTGTTTATAAGGGCGCCTACAACCCCATCCGTTTACAGTCTGCTTTATTGTCCAACGAAACCGTTTGAAACCGGTCAAGGGTTCGGACCAGTCAAGGGTTCGGACCAGTCCAGGGTTCGGACCAGTCCAGGGTTCGGACCAGTCAAGGGTTCGGACCAGTCGATCTGATCTGATCAGTGGGTCACTTATTTAAACCATACTGGTCGGTGATTTGAGTTAACACATGAAGGTTCTACTGGAAATTATCTACCCGAGTAATATGTGATTTGATTGATACAAAAGTATAACTTGCGTGTTGAAGAGCCGGTGACTGCTGGCAACTCCTACAATGACGAACGGTCGACCTCAACCCTTGTTTATCAATCGCTGTATCTAGCTTTTCTATTTTTTTTTTCCGTCTCCACCAAAATAAATGCTATATTATCACTATAGTTGACTGGTGCAAATTTTGGAGGAAGGACGCTTTTTCTCTGGCAGTAAACTCTGCTAGGTAGTGCACACTAATTCTCCTTTTTTGACTCAGTATATAATGTTTTCCGCCCAAGATTGGTTCCAGGCGCTAGAGGGATGTATCGTATAGGATTGATGACACAAATTAAAGTTCTACCACGTAAGAGCGACCGTGAAAACACCAGAAAACCCGGAGCACAACGAGGCACGCTGACACTGTCACGCTGTCACTGTAGTAGTTTGTTAAGAAAAATGTCTGTCCAGTCGTCAATACCATTGGCCTTGGAGAATTCTGTAGGCCAGTCAACAGTCTCTAGGTCAGCTGTGAACTTCCTTATTGAGGCCTCATCATGGAGTCTAAATGAGACTTTGTTGTATTCAAGTGGTGGTTTACTAATGTTTGTCAAGAGGAAGGTAGGGTTGTGGTCTGTAGTGCTATCTGTGATTATCCCTGATTTAAGGGGGGCTAGTATATTGGCCCATATGTGGTCTATTATGGTTGCACTTGTTTCATTAGCCTCCCAGGGGCGGGGATGGTAGACCAGAGGGAACTAGCTTTTCCCTACGAGCCCCCTGAGGGCGAGGAATGTGGCTAGGCCTGAGGACAGTTGGTCACAGAAGATGAGGAGGTACTTGTACCTCCTCATGGCAGACATTAGTCTGAGACACTCCCAAGAAAGGGAGCCAAGGCTGGGCCACCACTTGGAAAAGGCCCGGGCCGGGCGAGTATCGGCGAATCAAGAAGAAGAAAGAAGAACAGAAGAACAACAACATTTTACAGTAAAAAAAAAATTAAAGGGGTGGAACGGTACGCCAGCGGAAGGCCTCGGTCAGATGACCAAAAGCTCCAATGGGGGGTCATCATCTGACTAAGACCCAGGTCAGGAAACAAATGTCATGTCTCCTGACGAACCTTACCTAACCTAACCTTAAACTGTTTTCCTGTACGCAAAACTCATTATCCATTTTTTTTAATAATTTTCTCACCTGCATGACGCGAAACCTGCCAGGCTCCTCATGCTGCTGTAACGAAGCTACAGACAGACTCGACCAGCCTCTCCACACACACCAGCCATCACATTCTCTCTGCTACTCAACAGTGTTTCTTAACAAATTTACTACTGATAATGTTTACTCACAAGCAAAGTGTAGGTGAACCTGGGACCTTCAACATGATTGTAACCATGTATAGGAGTGTTGATGGTTCATCACCTTTGCAACTTGCTATGATTGTGACCTGGAGTTTACCTGGAGAGAGAGTTCCGGGGGTCAACGCCCCCATGGCCCGGTCTGTGACCAGGCCTCATGGTGGATCAGCACCTGATCAACCAGGCTGTTACTGCTGGCTGCACGCAATCCAACGTACGAGTCACAGTTCATTACCTTTGTAACTAGTTCAGCTATCAAACCTTTGGGGCCCAGTACCTGGACCTATTATGTACCTCTGTAATCTTTTGACTATCGCCCACAGGATGGGTATGGGGTACATAATTAACATAGTACTAACTTCAACAAAATCATCAATAAACTCTTCACAATGAACAACATGCCTACTTTTTTCTTCCCAGATTGTCCTCCTTCAGCTGATATAATGAAGATCACCTCGAAAAATTGTCAACTTCGCAGCACCTGAAAACTTTCAATACATGATTCCCGAAGGATTATACATGATTATACGTATTTACAGTAAAAGGACACAAGTGCAACTAATGTGACATTTTATTGTGGCAACGTTTTGCTCTTCAGGAACTTTGTCAAGCCATTACAAACAATATATGTGTTGCAAGAACCAACAATTTCATGAGACCGCACTGAACGAGTTGAAATTAATCAAGAAAACTCCGAGTTCAATGTTGCCATAAGTTCAAATAACCAAATACACTAAAATTAATCCTAGGGACACCGGAAAGAGCCAAAATCATGTCAAAATGGAATGAAATGCTTTGGAACCAAGTGTACACCAGACCAAATCTCCATGGAAAGGTTTGTCAATGTCACTCAGTGTTACGAGTTTGGCCATAACGCAAATAAATGTAGCAGCCAAAAAACGATTAGCAGAATCTGGTCTGGTGAGCATGTTTTCAGGGGCTGCCCTAACAGAAGCAACTCCAAGTGTGCCCTTTGTAAAGGGAAACGCCACGCTCTCCTATCCTCCCCAGCTTCCCTATCAGGAAATTTACAATCCAGCAAATTTTGGATGGTAAGAAACTGCCGAACTCCAAGAAAGCCACTCCCCAAGCACCTCCAACGATGTCCCAGGACTCCTTCCCTAATTTACCTGGAACTGGTGGGACTTCTACTACCACTTCTACCAACCATAATGCTTGGAATTCTGCCCCTTCTGCAGCATCCCACCCAAACCCCAACATGCACCAAGCCCAAGGACCATCATCTAAACCATATCACGAGCGAGGTTAGAACCTGCAATCGTGTCATTACGATTTCGTGAACCATCATCTAATCCTATGTCCCCCTGGTCCTCAGAACATCAGTGTCCTGAGAGGGATACTGATGTTCATGTTGGCCAAGGAGATGGCAGGTAGCAATGTCAAGCTCTGCTCCTCTGTTTTAAATGACTTGTTAGTAGCAAATGGAGCCAGTCTTATCCCAGATAATGTGAACTCAATAATGAACCAGCCCCCTCAAGACAGGAAGTATGCGACCTCCTCAGCAACCACACACAATCAAATCTCATCACACAACGAAGGCCCGCCCTTAATGGAAGACCCAGTTGAAACAACAACCCAGACCAGCGAGTTAATACCTGCCCCTGAACTTACACCTGACACTGATGCACAATCTGCCGCTGCAGAGGCTGACCCAAAAATTCAATTAGTTTCTAATGAGTGGAGAAGTACACTTCCACATGGAGCCCTCCACTGTCTCCTATCATAAATAGTTGAATATGCCGACTGAGGCTGTGAATGATGAGGCAGTACGTATTGTGAATGAAGCATTTGACATGCCCCCGTTTTTCAGAGGATAAGTCTGAACCGTCAGTTATTATCAGCAGTAGTGAAGAGGATAAAATATCCGATACACACAAAACCACTCAGGACTACAATCCTTTCCCTGACGAGTCGAGTAGGGAGAGCTTGCACACACCTTGCAGCTATAACCTCAGACACCAACTCTCTGTATGCAGCAAAAAAGCAAATTACAAGAAATAATGGGGATCACAATTTTACAAATTAACATTTAAACGTTTATTTAACAACTGTTATCTCCTTGAAGTTGAACTATGCAATCACAATCCTAACATCATCCTTCTGAATGAGACAGCTGCCAGACCAGACCAACATTCAAAGATATGTGGTTACTTAACTGTTGAAAAACAGAGAGGGGTCCTTAGTGAGGTGGCTGTCCTAGTGAAACTAGGATACGCATTTCGTAACATCCACGTTGACGAAGACACCATTACAGCAATATAACTGACGACCTCAAATGGTCAGTTAATAGTTAGGTCTGGATATTTTCCTTCCAGACAGCTATATGTCGAGTCCATTCCCCTAAACCAGATACTGAGTAGAAATGTTCCAACAATCCTGGCAGGATATTTTAATTCCCATCACCCTGCACTCTTCAACTGCAGTACCACCCATCCACTGGGTGACCTAAAGAGAAAACGGCTATTTAATATAATGACAGCAAGAAACCTATAATTCCAAGGCCCATTCTTGAAGTCATATGTAGGCCCTCACTCGGGGACATCTGATAGTTTTAACCAACAGATTGTGACCTATACCACTGCAGTCTCCCCTGGTGGAAATTTCGGATTAGACCACATCCCTGTTATAACAACATTACAAACATCGCCATTTAGAATACCCACTCCTCCAAAACCAACCTAAAACTCTAGGATTTGACCTCTTCAGGGATACCTATGCAATGACCTTACTGTTTCGCTCGAGAACCACCCTTCAACTGCAATGGACGAGGCAATCAGCTCCTTCCATGAAAGAATCTCGGAGGCCACTCATGTAAGCCACCAGTTAAATACATCAATGATCTATCAACAATGTAAACCAACCAGGGAAATTTGGGACTGCATGAAAAATTATCAAGCAGTGTAGAATGTGGAAACAGACCCTCCACTATAAATAACAATAAAAACCAATGTAAATATTATAATGATCCAGAGCTACGCAATCTAACACATGCAGCAGCTGGGAGGATTGGTAAAGCATACCGTGAATGTAGAACCCCAGACCTGCTCAGAACATTCCAAGCTGCACTAACAAATGCAAGGAATAGAAAGCAAGAACTTAGGCAACAGGAATGGGAACAGTTTGTTAGTGGATTAAATAGGTCCACCCTTTAAGTTTGGCTTGGAAAGGTATAAATAAAATAACCAGGAAAAAGACTGGCAATGTTGCTCATCCCTTTCCTCTTGAAAAAGCAAATGACCTCATAAATGACTGGTCCAAAACATCCAGGCATGAAAACCTTTCATCTCATATTAGAAAAAATTTAGAGAGTACTTCTGAAGAAATGTTGAAACTGATTAATTTTATGAGCCAAAATATTGATGAGAGTGATCGTCTCTTCACCGAGTATGAATTAGATAATGCATTAACCAAAGGTCGATCAACTGCTCCTGGAGAGGATGGTATAACCTATGATATTCTCAGAACTCTAAGGCAAGTGCCTGATAACCCTTTGTTGGCACTGTATAATCTCAGTTACATTGAGGGCATTCTTCCTACTTCCTGGACCAATAGTCTCATTGTGCCTATCCCTGAGCCCCAACATCCTGATATATTTAGATCGATCTCCTTAACTAGTTGTCTTTGTAAAACCTTTGAAAGAATGATGCTTAACAGACTGTACTACAGAATCAGACATCAACTTTCCCCCTACCTCCATGGGTTCATGAAAGGTAAAAGTGTGCAGAACTGTATTTCCACCTTTCTCACTGCACACACCTCTACTAGTTTTACCACTTTTCTTGATCTAAAATCTGCATTTGATACTGCGAACAGAACCGTTATACTACATGAGCTAGCCGAAATGAATATTGGTGGTAGCTTACTCTGCTGGATAATGGGATACCTGTCAAATAGAGTATCCTCTGTCCTTTACCAAGGCTTCAGAAGTGAGTCTAAAGAAATGTCTTTAGGTACACCGCAGGGAAGAGTTCTTAGTCCCACGCTATTTAATATTCTGATCAATGCTCTCCTAAATGCTCTACCTGCCTCACCTAAACATATAGCTATAAGCTATGCTGATGATATCATGATCCATACAACAGGGCATAAGAAGATGAATACCATTCTTAATGAAGTTCAAGCAATTTGTAATCAACTTGGCCTCATAATATCTTCCTCTAAAACAAAGATATTAACAAGCAAACGACATCCCCCACCCATCTATTTGCAGGGTGAAATCATTAGCTACGTTAAAACTTACAGATATCTTGGTGTAGATGTACCCTTTAACAAATCCACTACACCACAACTAAATAAGAAATGCAAAAGATAGGCTAAATACTCTCAAAGGTGTTGATGGCTACAACCCCAACTATGGTGCTAATGTTGCTGGCTACAACCCCAACTATGGTGCTAATGTTGCTGGCTACAACCCCAACTATGGTGCTAATGTTGCTGGCTACAACCCCAACTATGGTGCTAATGTTGCTGGCTACAACCCCAACTATGGTGCTAATGTGAGAATCGTGAGAATGATGTACATAGCCTATGTTAGGTCCTTAATTGATTATGCTGCTCCCATGTTGATATTAGCTAGAGAAAGTTCTCTCCGACCCTTGGAGTTAATGCAAAATGAAGCTCTCAGAATTATTCTTGGCTGTTCCAGATCTACAAAAGTTCTTAACATGAGGAAGGAGCTTGGTATTTCTAGTATCAGTGATAGGATTGTTGAGATTAACACTGTACTCAGTATTAGAATGTTGAGAAACAAACCAGACACTGTCACAATGAATCTTACCAAGTGTCTAGAAGTAAATAAAAAGATCTAAATGGATTGTGAAAACGTGCAATTGCATTAAGTTTTATAACCTGCATGAACTGTATCACTGTAGACAACAAGAGCATTTCACCCCTCCGTGGAAGATGTGTTCATTTAATATCACATACAGTGGAACCTTAAATATCGAACTTAATCCGTTCCAGGAGTTAGTTCTAAATTCAAAAAGTCTGAAAAGCGAAGCAGTATTTTCCATAAGAAAAATAAATATATAAAATAACATTTTACTTACCTTTATTGAAGATTGGTGATGGCATCTGGAAGATAGGGAGGAGAGAAGCAGTTGGGGTTAGTGTTTGGAAGGAGAATGCCCCTCCATGAGGACTTCAGGTATCAAAGCCCTCTCTGGGGTTACTTCCCTTCTATCTTTTAATGCCACAAGAACATAAGAACAACATAAGAAAAAAGGAACACTACAACAGGCCTACTGACCCATGCGGAGCAGGTCCATGTCCCCCCCCCCCCAGATTAGACCAATGACCCACCCCCCGGATTATCCCAATGACCCACCCAGTCTGGTCATCCCCACTCAAGGATGGAGCACTGTTGCGGCCCCCTGCCAAACTAGCGGTTAAATAGTTAACCTGCCGGCCGGCAGTACCACTGGGTACGTCATCAAACCCAATGTGGGGACTGCTGAGCCGGCCTTAGGAGCAGTATGTAGCTGAACAGCTCACGTTATGCGTCTAAGCAGTAGGTATCTGAACACCTAATGGTACATATCTACTGGCCTTAGAAGCATTAAGTACCAGAACACCTCACGGTACGCATCGAAGCAGTAGATACCAGAACACCTAATGGTACACATCTACTGGCAGTAGAGTATTCTACTGGCTTCTACTGGCGGTAGAGGAAGTGCTCACTGCAGCTCACTGAGTCTGATGGCCTCAGTTACTTGATGGCCGCATTCAGTGAACTTGCAGCATGGTGTTCTGCTAGTAATTCATCGGACCACCTTGCGGTGTGTCAATTGGTCTTGAAGGTGGTAGATAGTACTCACCAGACCATCTTACGGTGTACTTCTACCGGCCTTAGAGAGTATTTACAGGACTACTGGTGATGTCTGCGGACTCACCGCCTACGCTGGTCAACTGTGGGCTAAGTTAACTGATGCTGTTTTAGTTGGACATTACATGAAGAAAAGGTTGGAGTGTTACACTGAACTGGGCTAGGACCGTAGTGTGACACTCAGGGAGGTATGATGGAGTGGAACACTGAGATATGCTATAGGACCGTAGTGGAACACTGAGAAGAAAAGGGTGTCTTGTGACACTGAAGATGGTCAGGTTGTAGTGTACATTGAATAGTATCATGTGACTGGCCTCGAGAAAGACGCTGTGGGTGATAGTGTGCGACGCAGAGACAAGGGTGTCAAGAGTGACACAGTAGAGATATTGTGTATGATGCAGATTATTATTATAATCAAGGGGGAAGCGCTAAACCCGGAGGATTATACAGCGTGTATGACGCAGAGAAAAGGGTGTCGTGTGACACGGAGAGTAGGAGTGTCGTGTGACACAGAGAAAAGGGTGTCTAGTGGACACGGTTGAGCAGGAGCGTCATTACATGGAAGAAAGGGTGTCAAGTGACACAGTTGAGAGGGAGTGTCACAACACACCACGGATAAGTGTCATGAGACACTGAGCGTCATAAGGAGTTGATTGTAATTTATTTTTGTAAATGTTACTCAATTTATTATTTTAGCACAGATATATATATATATATATATATATATATATATAATATATATATAATATATATATAATATATATATAATATATATATAATATATATATAAACACAGTAGTGTAAGAGAGTTGTACCCTGTGTAGGGTCACGAATTGCTATTTATTATATTAGTAAAATGCAAATTATAATTTATTATTGTAACCTGTATATATTATCAGATGTTTATTAGTTCAAATACCTCTAGACCAAAGATGGATTTTTATATTAAAGATTAATTGATTTTAACGTTGTATTTATGTATCCCGAACTCTTTATTACAAAATGAGTAAACCTACTATCTTAAAAATTACGTTTTTTTTAATAAGCACTGTACCAGACCAGCAGCACAAGCTAGTCAGGTCTAACTCACAACCACCCACACCCACTCATGTATTTATCTAAGCTATTTTTAAAACTACACAACGTTTTAGCCTCAATAACTGTACTCGGGAGTTTGTTCCACTCATCCACAACTCTATTACCAAACCAGTACTTTCCTATATCCTTCCTGAATCTGAATTTTTCCCAACTTGAAACCATTGCTGCGAGTCCTGTCTTGGCTGGAAATTTTCAGCACACTATTTACATCCCCTTTATTTATTCCTGTTTTCCATTTATGCACCTCGATCATATCCCCCCTAATTCTACGTCTTTCGAGAGAGTACAGATTCAGGGCCTCAGTCTATCCTCATAGGGAAGATTTCTGATACATGGGATCATCTTTGTCATCCTTCTTTGTACGTTTTCCACAGCATTTATATCCTGTAATACGGTGACCAGAACTGTGCAGCATAGTCTAAATGAGGCCTAACCAAGGATATATAGAGTTGAAGAACAACCTGAGGACTTCTATTATTTATACTTCTAGATATGAAGCCAAGAATTCTGTTAGCTTTATTGCGAACACTAATGCACTGTTGTCTTGGTTTTAGATTACTGCTAACCAGAACTCCTGTCTCACAAAATAACTGTCCACAGTCCTCTGTTTCTGGTGCCTCTTTAAGATTTCCCTAAAATGGGACATGGTTCTGTCACTGAACTTGTTGCAAAGATGGCTTGTTTCAGCTTGCTCAGGGTGGTACTTCTGCACAAACATTTGGACATCATTCCACTTGGATATCATTCCACTTCTGTATTAGTTCTTCCTTCACATCTATGGTGTTTCTCACTTTCTTTACCATAGGGGTACCACTAGCAAGTTTCTTTGGGCCCATTGTAGTTTATTTCACAGTCCCACAAGCACTAAACACAATGAAATAATTGTAAAATGTTAAAAAGAGAGCACAGGTTAGTGTTCACTCAAGCAGCAACAAAACCAGACTGACTCACGGCGCCTGCGTGGGGACGCAGACAGAGTGAGCTGCCAGATAGGTCCAGTACCCGGCAGTTCGAAAATAGGGGCGAGTTCGATAATAGGGACAAAGTTGGTTGGAAAAAATGGTTCTATTTTCGAAGAGTTTTATAAGCGATACATTCGAAATTTGAGGTTACACTGTACCTGCATATCCCTCCCAAGAAGCTCATTGCTAGTAATCCTTTCTTTAAATCACTTGTTAGAGCAACTGCTCAAGAAGAAATTTCTCACCTAGCTGGTAGTAATAAGTTATCACAAGTTATATACACTGATGGATCTAAACAGGAGTCTTCTGGCAGGGTTGCATCTGCTCTTGTTGCCACCTCCCTAGTTAAGAACGATAAGAATAAGAATTAACAACTGGGCGTCTACACTGCAAACTGAATTGTTTGCAATCCTAATGGCGCTAAAGCTAACTTATGACACTGAGCTTGACTCTGTCATCATTACTGATTCTATGTCATCACTGAAGGCTTTTGACTCATATAATGACTCCAATAACATGCTCATTGGAGAAGCCAGGTATAGATACTCAAAAATTAAGGACAAAGGAATTAATGTACAATTGGTATGGATCCCATCACACATTGGATTACTCCTTCATGATAAAGTTGTTATGTTAGCCATGAAGAGTACCCAGAAGGAGAATGTAGAATATAACTTTGGTATAACTGTCTAACATTAGGAATAATATTAGGAGAGAAGTAAATAATGAAAATGATTGTTATAGGAATGCAGTTAGAAGCCTGAGTGGATCTGTAACCCACTATGATAACATGAACGTAGATAAGTATGTTTATGGAGCAACATGCAATGTGAACAGACTGACGACTGACTGATGTTGCAGTGGCCAGGCTTAGGCTTGGTTACAAGTACTGACTGATGTTGTAGTGGCCAGGCTTAGGCTTGGTTACAAGTACTGACTGATGTTGTAGTGGCCAGGCTTAGGCTTGGTTACAAGTACTGACTGATGTTGTAGTGGCCAGGCTTAGGCTTGGTTACAAGTACTGACTGATGTTGTAGTGGCCTGGCTTAGGCTTGGTTACAAGTACTTCTGGCAGTTTGGGAGACACACAGATGATGATCAAACTAAATATAAATTATGTGATCAGGCATATGGTCACTGTCACTGTCTTGAACACTGTGCTTAATTGTCCACTTATTGAGGAATACAGAGACACAGTATAATCTATGTGACATGTCAAGATATCTTATTAATGAAAATAAGATACCAGATATACTAAGCAAATTTCCTAAATTTGCTTGTAACAGGTAAGTGAACTATAGATATGTAGACATAAATCCATATGTATTCCTGTTAACCCTTTGGGGCCTAGTTCCTAGGCCTTTTGTGTATCTATATGCTCTTGCACTACCATTCACAGGATGGATGTGGGGTGCACAATAAACTAGCCACTTCGGTGGCAAAATCTAATCACCACCCTGAAATGTGTCCCTCTTCAGTACAGGAAAGAGAGTGCTATAACTTAAATTGCCAGGCACATCATCTAAAGGGGACAAAAAGATACAAAACATCCAGGCCATGGGAAAACCTGGGTAGCAACAGCCACTCAAGAGGGAGAGGTTTTTTAGTGCCAGGAAGGAAAAAAAAACTGGCAGGAAATGGCAGAAATCGTACACCAAATCCAGTCATTTTTGGAGTGGAACCACAGTCGGTGGCCTCCACTCCAAACCAACAGATACAGATATTAGTGCCGGAAAAAAAAAAGTCCTTCCCCAGTACCACCAATAGCACCAGGCCGATGACATTCTTCTTTGCAAATATACAGGGTCTAAATAAATACTGAATAATTGTATCTCATTATTGTATCTCATAAATGTCACCTTGTGACCCAATCAAACTTTGTTACTATTTAACTTCATTACCTAACAGAATACTCCATTCTACTGATTACACAGCAACACAGTAAATGACCATATGACCTGTCTTTGTAATACTCATTTGTACTAAATTATCTGTTTTACAATAATTCTTGTACCACTGAATATATCATTGCTTAGTTAATCTTAAGTTAATTTTAAGTCTGCCCATAATGCTCTGCATACAAGGGGCTTTGGCATGCTGCACTTTAAAAATTGTATTCCTTGTACTTCTCTGTATCATGTTCAAATTAATAAACAAATAAAAATAAAAAAAGCCAGCAACGAACAACAAAATACCTTTCATCCGTGGACTGCTTGCAGTGGCAAATGCAATGTTCGCGGCTTTCACAGAGACCCACATAAAGGATCACTTGGGCAATGAAATATGGATCCCAGGTTACAACCTATACAGATGTGACAGTGAACAGGCAAAAGGGGGATAGGGTGTGGCCTGTATATCGCAGTCACTTGTTTGCACAGAACTGCTTAATTCCTCAAATGTAGTGGAAGTTTTAGCAGTAAAGATCGAGAACCAAAACCTAGTCATTGTAGTAGTCTACAAGCCTCCAGATGCAATGTCCCAACAATTCCAGGAACAGCTGTTGAAAATTGACCACTGTCTGGAAAATCTTCCAGCTCCTGCACCCAACATCTTGCTCCTGGGGGATTTCAACTTGAAGCACCTAAAATAGAGGAATATAGCAAATAATATTGTTGCAGTAATAACACCAGGAGGCAGCTCTGATGAAAACTCGCGCGCACACACATGAGCTTCTAAATCTCTGCACAAAATTCAACTTAAACCAGCAAATAATAGAGCCTACTAGACTGGAGAATACACTAGACCTCATCTTCACTAACAGTGATGATCTGATACGAAATGTCACCATATCAAAAACATAATACTCAGATCACAACATAATCGAGGTTCAGACATGTATGCGTGGAGCCCCAGACCGACAATATGAGATCAGTCACAAGGGAGCCTTCCCCAAATTCAACTTCAATAACAAGAACATAAAGTGGGACCAAGTAAATCAACTCCTAAATGATATAAGCTGGGAAGATAGACTAAGCAACACAGACCCCAACTTATGCCTAGAACAGATTAACTCGGTGGCACTCAATGTATGCTCAAGGCTTATTCCTTAAAGAAAAAGGAGTAGATGTAAAATAGAAAGAGACAGGTGCTCCCTTTACAGGCGACAGAAAAGAATAACAGAATGGCTTAAAGAGGCCAATATATTTGAAATGCGTAGGGAGACACTGGTCAGAGAAATAGCAAACTTCAAACTAAAGCTAAAGGAATCTTATAAGCATCAGGAATCGCGGGAAGAACTAAAAGCCATAAATGAAATCGAAAGAAATCCAAAGTATTTCTTTTCTTATGCCAAATCAAAGTCGAGAACAACATCCAATATTGGGCCCCTCCTTAAACAAGATGGGTCCTACACCGATGACAGCAAAGAAATGAGTGAGCTACTCAAGTCCCAATATGACTCAATTTTTAGCAAGCCGCTAACCAGAGTGAGAGTCGAAGAACTAAATGATTTTTTTATGAGAGAGCCACAGAATTTGGTAAACACAAGCCTATCTGATGTTATCCTGACGCCAAATGACTTTGAACAGGCGATAAATGACATGCTCATGCACTCTGCCCCAGGGCCAGACTCATGGAACTCTGTGTTCATCAAGAACTGCAAGAAGCCCCTATCACATGCATTTACCATTCTATGTAGAGGGAGCATGGACAAGGGGGTCATCTCACAGTTATTAAAAACAACAGACATAGCCCCACTCCACAAAGGGGGCAGTAAAACAAGAGCAAAGAACTACAGACAGCTAGCAGTAACATCCCATATAAAAATCTTTGAAAGGGATCTAAGAAGCAAGATCGCCACCCATCTAGATTCCCATCAATTACACAACCCAGGGCAACATGGGTTTAGAGCAGGTCGCTCCTGTCTGTCCCAACTACTGGATCACTACGACAAGGTCCTAGATGTACTAGAAGACAAAAAGAATGCAGATGTAATATATACAGACTTTGCAAAAGCCTTCGACAAGTGTGACCATGGCGTAATAGCGCACAAAATGCTTGCTAGAGGAATAACAGGAAAAGTTGGTAGATGGATCTATAATTTCCTCACTAACAGAACACAAAGAGTAGTAGTCAACAAAGTAAAGTCTGAGGCGGCTACGGTGAAAAACCCTGTTCCGCAAGGCACAGTACTCGCTCCCATCTTGTTCCTCATCCTCATGTCTGACATAGACAAGTATGTCAGCCACAGCACTGTGTCTTCCTTTGCAGATGACACTCGAATCTGCATGACAGTGTCTTCCATTGCAGACACTGCAAGGCTCCAGGTGGACATCAACCAAATCTTTCAATGGGCTACAGAAAATAATATGAAGTTCAACGATGAGAAATTTCAATTACTCAGATATGGTAAACACGAGGAAATTAAATCTTCATCAGAGTACAAAACAAATTCTGGCCACAAAATAGAGCGAAACACCAACGTCAAAGACCTGGGAGTGATCATGTCGGAGGATCTCACCTTCAAGGACCATAACATTGTATCAATTGCATCTGCTAGAAAAATGACAGGATGGATAATGAGAACCTTCAAAACTAGGGATGCCAAGCCCATGATGACACGCTTCAGGTCGCTTGTTCTATCTAGGCTGGAATATTGCTGCACACTAACAGCACCTTTCAAGGCAGGTGAAATTGCTGACCTAGAAAATGTACAGAGAACCTTCACGGCAAGCATAATGGAGATAAAACACTCAATACTGAGAGTGCTTGAAGTTCCTGAACCTGTACTCCCTGGAACGCAGGCGGGAGATACATAATTATATACACCTGGAAAATCCTAGAGGGACTAGTACCAAACTTGCACATGAAAATCACTCGCTACGAAAGCAAAAGACTCGGCAGACGATGCAACATCCCCCCAATGAAAAGCAGGGGTGTCACTAGCACGTTAAGAGACAACCGTAAGTGTCAGGGGCCTGAGACTGTTCAACTGCCTCCCAGCATACATAAGGGGGATTACCAATAGACCCCTGGACAGGCACCTAAAGTCGGTACCTGACCAGCCGGGCTGTGGCTCGTACGTTGAATTGCGTGCAGCCAGCAGTAACAGCCTGGGTGATCAGGCTCTGATCCACCATGAGGCCTGGTCACAGACTGGGCCACAGAGGCGTTGACCCCCAGAACTCTCTCCAGGTAAACGAGACAGTCCGCACAGGCTATACTGCAGAGGTTGAGAAGAGAATTAATTACCCTGATCACACAACACAAAAATGAATTTTGAAAATATCTTGTTTAAGCTAATCAATACAAACGTCAACCTGAAAAGTTCTGCAGCAAGATCCACCAGCAAAGCATAAGGCTACCGTTATCTAATACTCCTTCACTGATGACGATGATGAGGAAGTTGATGTAAAACTTGACCCACAAGACCAAGCCAGTCTGATGGTGATGTGTGGGAGAAAATTCTCCCATACAATGATAGTAAAAGATTTAAAAATAACCATTATTAGTGTGTCAATGAATGGAGAGATGACAAATGAGCCGAGATCCAGCCAATACCATTAATTGATACATCTACCCTTGAAGATGAGCACCCCGTTACAGGACCAATCATGCTCAGAGAGATAAGTCAGGTCATAGGCATAATGAGAAATAAGGCCCCTGGCCTCTCAGGTATAACAGTGAATCAATCAGTTCTTTCCCCGAAACTACAAATTGTCTCTGGTAACTATCTTTAATGCCATCTTGGCCTCGGGGCACTTTCCTGTTGCACTTAAGACAGCACAGATGATATTGCAAAACCCAACGAAGACAAACATAAACCAGAGAACTATAGACCTCTCTCGTTACTTGAAGTCATTGGTAAGGTTCTGAAAAACATCATTTCCAGTAGATTGAGCTACTGTATGGAGTTCAGCCACCTCTTCACTGACAGTTTAACTTCAGGAACCACAGAGGTACCAACACACCATCAGTATCATCTTCGGTGCTGTGGACAGCCTGAGGAAACAGGGCAACCTTGTCCTAATTGCAACTAGGGATGTACACAAAGCTAATGCCAGCCTGCTGATCTTCCGGACCACAACTGTATTTTTCTCAGGTTCATATACAACTCGTCATAAAGAAGCATCATCCCTACCTTTAACGGCAAGTAAATGAGTAAAGCCTTCTGTCTCTTTGAGACAGTGGATTTCTTGCTCATTTAAGTAAACTTGGCAGTGACGAGAATAAGATGGGTGAGCTTTATTACAATTAAGGCAAGAGAGTGGTTGACTACAAGATGTATTGGTATGGTCGTCAGCACCACAGTCATGGACTTGCAGTATTTTGCTGGATGACCAAAACACCAGCAATTTCTACACTCTTGTGATACAGGGATCACCTTTCGTACTTGCAAAAGGTGTCCCATGATATAAACCAAGAACAGAAGCTCACAGCAGTCAATAGTTATGCGAGCTACATTGCAGGGGTAGCATCTCCTCCCATGGGCAGGGAGGACATGTGTGTCCACTTTGAGAACTGAGAGGTCTTGGAGCTCAAGTTGTTCCAGAATGTAGTCACCACATGTCTGGAAATCACACTGGACAATGGTATGAGGTAGAACGACGGCATCACTACAAGAATTGAGAGAAATGTGTTTTTGAATTGTTACAGGAATAGCATCTATTGTGGTAAGGAGAGAACGTTTGTGAGCTTGGCCAGCATTTTGTACCATGATGATGTGTGCACAACTCTTGAGGGCATGAGACGAAATATTTTGACCAATGTGGCATGGGAGCGCCTTGCTGATACTGTACTATGATCAGAAAGATAGTGGAAGATGTTGGTTGCAGAGTGAAAAAGCTTGGTCCACTGTGTACTATGATGCAGAGTATGTAAAGGGAGAGAGTGTTGCATAGGTCTTTTCTGAGTAGATTGAGAGGCATTCGAAGGACAGGAGGTGGTCCATTTTGAGGCGGGTGGATGATCTGAAAACCATAGCACTGTATGGGGAGAAGCCAGAAGCACGGTCAAACACGTATGGAGGTCGGATGTGTCAAAGGAGTCAGGCCGAGCCTCGGTATCAGGAGCGTGTGACAAAATGTAACCTGAAAAAGATACAGGGGCATTAGAAAGGTCCGAAGGATGGTCAGGTAACAAGGCAGGGTCGTAAGAGTGTGCTGATATAGAAAGGGGCCTTGGAGGAGCAGTTTCATGGATTTCTTTTTGTTTTTTAGAAAAAAGAAAAGAAAAAAGGAGGAGTGAACAGGAAGGGTTAGCTCCTAGGAGAAATGAAAGGACCTCAGCACAGCCAGCAGTGCAGATACAGCATGGAACCAGTACCATACCCTACCCTTCATGCCAGTAAACCAACAATCTGGGATAGCAACCTTACACTTACTGAGCCACCTCAGCGGACAAGAGAGAGGATGGTTGGACACCCACCACAATGCATACCTTTTTTGGCCACCACCATCTGGAATTCGACAGGCAGCCTCCAGAGATACACCCATCATCTGAAAAACACCCAAAGCCTCCCATGGTAGACCAGAGAGGGATCAGGATCTCCAAACAATCCAGATTCCATGGCAAACTACACCACCACCAAGGACCTCAACAGAATGGGATGGACCACAGTACCCTTTCCGCCAACCTAGGAACTAGAATGCCTGAGGAAAGGAACCAAAAGGCTGAAAACAGGAAAGGGATGGGATGGGACATGGAAAGAGAGGATTTGGGGGTAATTAGGTTTGGGAAGAGGACCCCAAAAGCCAAAAGCAGGAAAGGAATTTGAGGGGGAGTGATGGGGAAAGGTGAGATGGGAAAGATGGGGCAGTGAAGGGAGGGGTGGGAGGTAATTATATTTGGTCAAAGGAAGAAGACTGAAAGGTTCAGTTCCTTGGACCAAGAGCTAATTGGCCACAGCAAGGAGTCCAACCCCCTTGAAGAAGCTTAAATTCAATTAGCAGCACTGTCATGACACTTTCAGGTTTAGACTTTGCCCTATGAAACTCCTAATGATAATACGACAGAATTATTCTAATTTTTAATTTCATGGAGAAACAATAACTCTTCTCAAACATTTTGAAATTATTATTATCAATCATCAAGTTAGGTGTTCAACCCGAAAGGATCACACAGAGCTGCAAGTTAGGGAAAGGGTTTAGCTCCAATCCCATCGATCAGAAGCCCTCCACCAGCATCGAGTAGCCCCTCTTTCCCTATGAAGTTCACTGTACTATATAACAAGAACCATTTTGGATACAAGTATCAGTGCACCACACATAAACAAGCTGGTATGTACAGAGAAAGATTGCAGTCAGCAGGATTTAAACCTACTACAGGAAGACTGGAATCGTTCCACAAGTAACACTCTAGACCATTCAGCCATAAATGCCTCAAAAGCTGGGAAGCTTGGTTTACAAGCCATGTTTCTTCCCAGCCCGGGCACACTAGTAAGCCTCAAGCATGGTTTCAATTTATGAGGTATTTGTGGCTGAGTGGTCTAGTGTCACTTGGGAACCATGCCAGTCTCCCTGTAGTAGGTTCGAATCCTCCTGTATGTATTAGTATGGTAATACGCATCCCACACATAGGATACTTGAAACTTATGATGACAGTACAGTCCAACTTGAACCATTAACACTGTGAGTGTCTTTCACATAGAACTGTCACTGAGGTCAGAGTCCCTCACATAGAACTGTCACTGAGGTCAGAGTCCCTCACATAGAACTGTCACTGAGGTCAGAGTCCCTCACATAGAACTGTCACTGAGGTCAGAGTCCCTCACATAGAACTGTCACTGAGGTCAGAGTCCCTCACACAGAACTGTCACTGAGGTCAGAGTCCCTCACACAGAACTGTCACTGAGGTCAGAGTCCCTCACACAGAACTGTCACTGAGGTCAGAGTCCCTCACACAGAACTGTCACTGAGGTCAGAGTCCCTCACACAGAACTGTCACTGAGGTCAGAGTCCCTCACACAGAACTGTCACTGAGGTCAGAGTCCCTCACACAGAACTGTCACTGAGGTCAGAGTCCCTCACACAGAACTGTCACTGAGGTCAGAGTCCCTCACACAGAACTGTCACTGAGGTCAGAGTCCCTCACACAGAACTGTCACTGAGGTCAGAGTCCCTCACACAGAACTGTCACTGAGGTCAGAGTCCCTCACACAGAACTGTCACTGAGGTCAGAGTCCCTCACACAGAACTGTCACTGAGGTCAGAGTCCCTCACACAGAACTGTCACTGAGGTCAGAGTCCCTCACACAGAACTGTCACTGAGGTCAGAGTCCCTCACACAGAACTGTCACTGAGGTCAGAGTCCCTCACACAGAACTGTCACTGAGGTCAGAGTCCCTCACACAGAACTGTCACTGAGGTCAGAGTCCCTCACACAGAACTGTCACTGAGACCAGGTGACTCAGATAAGCTGTGAGTGGAAAATTTGGGCCTAAATATGAGTGCATGCTGGGGTAAAAAACTGATTTTGTTTGATTTAAAATAGAGAAGTTGCAGTGTTCTCTAGGATGATTTTATTGGATGTTTTTTGGTAATATTTGATAGAATGAAAACCATATTACTGAAATAGAGATGATTTTGATTGGTTTTATGACTGGAAGTAGCTTGAAATTGAGGTCATAGTGAAAATACAGCCTCTCCTCACTTAACAATGGAGTTACGTTCCTAACACTACGTCGGTCAACGAGTTTGTCGCTAAGTGAGAAGCATACTTTAATGGTAGTGGGTTTATGTCGACCATCTTTGATATTGTTTTAATGTCGCCTATGCACCATTTATAACGTTTCTGGTATACTTTTAAATGTTAATACAGTAGTATACTATATAGTATTAAACAGAACAGAGGAAATCAGCTCTAATATACATTATTTAGATATGCATACTGGTCACAGAGCCTGTCGTAAGTCAGTCATCAGTAAATGAGTACGTCACTAAGTGAGAAGAGGCTGTATTCGGTTTCTGATGATATTTCAGAGGACAGGTAAGGCCCCTTCCCCTACAACCCCCAGTCTGTTTTATGGGTCTTTAATAGGTCTGATTAATTATTGGGATGCTGTAAACCATGAACATTCTTTCCTGGCTATATTATCCAAGAAAGAGTAAATTTTATATTTTTGTGCGAATAAGAATTCAAAATGGCAAGTAATGACTCACGAAATCATAATGACACGATTGCAAACAAACCATACCACGGGCGGGATTTGAACCAGCGGTCAGAGAGTCTCAAAACTCCAGACTGTCGCGTTAGCCACTGGACCAGCTAGCCACAATAAGATTCATCCAACTAGGTATATTTCTACACCATAGGAAGGTTAGCATAGGCACCACTGTGACCGTGGGTTCAATCCCGCCCGTGGTATGGTTTGGCAAGTAATATACGAGAGTTCTGGGGAGAGAAGGCGTATTGTTTTATTGTCAGGAATGTTTACATTGTTTATTATGGACTCTTATTTTTTAAATTTGTATTTTTTTTAATTTTGTGCAAAAATTGGCTAAATTAGCAAATTATGATCACTACACATAATTGAAATAGTTGAATGGGTAGCTTCTTGTGCTCATTCGATTGAATGGAACACATACTAGCAAAACAGATAAAAGTTTGGTCAAATGGAACAATAGAATTGGCTTAAAATAGGACTAACTCAAAGTGGGCAAAATCACCGATATGTAAATTGCACCGAGAATGCAAACTTTGTGCCTGTGTAATTCCATGAGTTTTCCACCAAATTTGTACTTTTGGTGTCATTATCTTTAGAAAAAGATTGTCTACCCTTTCAGAAGACATTAAAAAAAAAAAAAAGTGGACATTGGGAGCAATATTGATTTTCGGAGTCTGAACAGGTAATGGTACAAGTGGGACCTTTAACGTCATCATGTATTGTTCCAGTCACAGTATTAAGCCTTTTTATTTAGTTAAGTGGCAAATATCACCCTTATGACTTTAGCTAAACGACTCGTAACCCACTATGACTTTCTCACTCTGAGTCGCTAGTAAATGCCTCTCCTCACTTAGCAACGTACTCGTTTACCGACGCCTCGGACTTACAACAGGCTCTTTGACTAGTCTGCATACCTAAATAATGTATATTAGAGCTGATTTCCTCTATTCTGTTTATTACAATATACAGTACACTACTGTATAAACATTTAAAAATATACCAGAAATGTTATAAATGGTACAAAGGTGACATTAAAACAATATCAAAGATGGTTGACACAAACCCACTACCATTATAGTATGCTCCTCACTTAGTGACGAATTCGTTTACCGATGTGGTCTTAGGAACGGAACTCCGTTGTTAAGTGAGGAGAGGCTGTATTTTAAGCACTAAGGGAGTAAAGTTGGCTCTCTTATAAAGCTCAATTTCTTATAAATGTGAAAAAGGCACATATAAAATTAAACAGCAAATTTAAAGGCCTTCACAGTGCAAATTTTGGATAAAGTTCTCAATGCAGAACAGTTTGTAGTTGAAGATACACACAAATTATTATTATTATGATCATGGGGGAACACTAAACCCATAGGATGATATGCAGAAATGTTTTGTATTCATTACTACTATTAATAATATTATGGGGTAAGCCTGAAAAGGTAATACATAGCTAAAAAAACATTATTATTATTACAATAAGCAAGTGCCAAACCCACCAGGGTCATACAGTGCATCATTGGGAATTTTGTGGTATAATTTCTGAACACTAAAACTCTCTCTCCTCACATGTTAGAGATTTGTTTATATATCAGAATTTTTAAGAGTTGAGTTACTTCAACAATTCAACTCAAATTTCAACGTTAGAATCAACACAAATTGAAATAAATGAAAATAACGTGGGTTGATATTCTCTTTATTATGGGCACTTGGTATTAATACATTACTATAATTAATATATGTATATATATATTTTTGTGTATGTATGTAATTACTTATTTGTGTGTGTGTATATATATATAATGTATTATTATTACAAAGAGAATATATTACAATGTGTTAGTTACCTGAATTAGCTGTGTAACAAACACAAGATTCTTAAACTCACTCAATGTTTGTCTGTTACAACGTATCTCGTTACTTAATCATCAATATTAATACAAAACAAAAGCATAACTTAGTCGATAATTATGTTTAATGACGTGTTTATTCTAAATAAATAATATCAATATTATCACCAAAGAGGAAAAGATCACACAGAATTAAATTTCATACTGGCCCACAGCCTTAGGCCTAGCATGAGGCTATATATATATAATACATTACATAAGCTTGTAATTAATGAGGTGGCAGCCTAGTGAATATAGTAATTAAATTAAAAGGGAATTATCCTCTGAATATCACCACCACTTAACTTACATATAGAAGAATACCGTCTCCTGACTTGAGAGTTAGAACAGCGGAAAACTGTGTTGTATTGATAAACATTTCAGATGTTACCTCCCAGAATCTCAAAACTGTGTTGTATCACCAAACATTGGTCACGGTAATGACTCGGCCTCCCAGAATCTCCAAACTGTGTTGTATCACCAAACACTGGTCACAGTAATGACTCGGTCTCCCAGAATCTCCAAACTGTGTTGTATCACCAAACACTGGTCACGGTAATATGACTGCCTCCCAGAATCTCTCAATATACCTCTGATATACCTTTGACGAGTTCTAAGTTTTCTACAGGTAGAGTGTGATCTTGGGGCCGAGCTCCTGATATATCCTCAATTGTTTACTAATAAGGAGATAGCAACTAGAAGAGTCATCTGGTATACTGTGAAACACATTTTTGGTAAACTTTTAAAGATAAAGTTGTGGGTATGAAGCCGGGTACATTATTACAGTCATGAACAAACACTGTTTTCTAAGTTACAATATTCAGAAAGTTCCAACCTTTAACCCTTAAACTGTCCAAACGTAGATCTATGTTTACGTGTGTAGCGCTCTGAATGTAGATCTACTCTTTTTTTTTTACATGCTTTCAAATGGAGAAAATAAAGGTCAATGCGCTACGCACGTGAACGTAGATCTACGTTTGGACAGTTTAAGGGTTAATATCAAACTCAAAATTCACCAGCACTTAAGAAACATGGACTTGCATAAATTTAACATCGTATGGAGACAAAAATAACATAGGATATTTCAGTGATAGAGGTATATATAGGTGATGCATAATGCCTTGTTACTATTTTGTAAGAATGAACACAACTAATCAAAAATCATAATTTACAATTACTGTAGCCTAGCACTTGATACAGTGTGTTACAGTAAGCAACACTTCTTTCATATTTTCATTAAACTTGTTTTTTCTTTTTTTTGTATTTTGAAAACATATACAAATAAAGAAGCTAATTTCCCGTACAGTAATTTTGTCTAAATATTCAACTAAAATTATAATATATGAATATACCTGGCAGGTACAGCAACAAATTTTTGGTCTAGTAGAGAAAAAAAGGAGAGAGGAAAGAGAAGTTGTGTGTGTGTGTCTGTAAGCCTAAGCCTCCCTCCTCACACACACACACAGACAGCTAATTTGGAGAATTCAGTTGGATGAGGATCAGCTTGGACTTCAAAGGTATCTGGACAGGCTGCAAGTCTGGTCCAGCAACTGGCTTCTGGAGTTCAACCCCATGAAGTGCAAAGTCATGAAGATCGGGGAAGGGCAAAGAAGACTGCAGAGTACAGGCTAGGGGCCCAAAGTTTTCAAACTTCATTCAAGGTAAAGGATATTGGGGTGAGAATACTGAGCACATCTCCTGAGGCGCACATCAACCAAATAACCACTCCTTCAGCATATGGGGAACTAGCAAACCTAAGAATAGTGTTTAGACACCTTAGTAAAGAATCGTTCAAGACTCTGTACACCATGTACATCAGGCACTGTACACCGTGTACGTCAGGCACTGTACACCGTGTACGTCAGGCACTGTACACTGTGTACGTCAGGCGCTGTACACTGTGTACGTCAGGCACTGTACACCGTGTACGTCAGGCCAATGTTGGAGTTTGCAGCACCAGTTTGGAACCCATACCTGGTCAAGTGCAAAGGTTTGCAACAAGACTAGTCCTGGAGCTAAGGGGCATGAACTATGAGGAAAGGTTAAGGGAAATTGACCTGATAATACTGGAGAGATAAGGGGGACATAACAATGGCATATAAAATACTGAGAGGAATTGACAAGGTGTCAGAAAGTGGAATAGTCTGGAAAGTGATGTAGCAGAGGCAAGATCCATACACAGATTTAAGGTGTATGATGAAGCTCGTGGAGCAGGGAGAAAGGACGTAGTAGTAACCAGTGAAGAGGAGGAGCCAGGAGCTATAACTCGACCCCTGCAACCACTATTCAGTGAATTAGGTGAACGTACGCACACACACATGTATGCATGCATGTATGTATGCATGCATGCATGCATGAGAGTTGCTCTTTCCTGATGATACTGTTCTTTTGGGAGATTCTTGATAATAGTTGCATAAGTTGGTGGAGGAACATGAAAGGATATATAAAAGAAGGCAATTAAGAGTAAACATTGGAAAAAACTAAGTGATGAGGATAACAGTCTTGACAATGAAAGAATATCAGACTGGAGGAAGTTCGTAGGTTGTGGATGTGTTCAGATACTTGGGAGTGAACATGTCAGCAGATGGGTCTGTGAAAGATGAGATGAACAACAGAACAGATAAGGGGAAAAATGTAGATGGTGTTTTGAGATCTATCTGGAAAGAAATATGTTCATTTGTGTATGCAAAAACTGGGAATGTACCAGAGTATAGTGGTACCAACACTTTTATATGAGTGTGAGTCATGGGTTTTAAATGTTGAAGGCAGAACAGATGTTACATCTGAGAGCAAAGTGTGGTATGAATATTATGTAGAGAATTGAGAGCATAGAAATTAAAAAGTGTATGTGGTTACTAAAGGTATAATTGAGTGTTGAGGAAGGGTTAGAGGTAAAGTTAGGTAAGATTTTTCAGGAAACAGTACAAGTGTTTCCTGCCACAAGTTTTAGTCATATATATGATGACCCACAGCTGGAGCTTTTGGTCATCTGACTGAGGCCTTCCACTGGCTTACCCCTCCACTGTTTAAAAAATAAAATCGTTACTGATAGGAGGGAATGTTGAGGTGGATTGGGACTCCTCAATATAGAGGAGAATATAACCAAGAAGGTGTATAAATCTGAGGTGGAAGATAGGTAATTGTTGTTCCAGGAAAAAAAGGATGAAGGCGGATAGACCTTCAGAGCTTGAAGGTACTGCATCCAGCAGGCTTGTATAACTTTACTAGACCTTTAGAGCCTCTGGAAGTACAGTGGACCCCCAGTTTACGATATTATTTCATTCCAGAAGTATGTTAAGATAAGATAAGAGAGTACAGTTAGCCACCCCCCAAGAAAGTCAGTGCGTCATCGAGGACTGTCTAACTTATTTCCATTGGGGTCCTTAATCTTGTCCCCCAGGATGCGACCCACACCAGTCGACTAACACCCAGGTACCTATTTGCTGCTAGGTGAACAGGACAATAGGTGTAAGGAAACGTGTCGGAATTTCCACCCGCCAGGAATCGAACCCGGGCCCTCCGTGTGTGAAGCGGGAGCTTTAGCCACCAGACCACCGGGCCGAATTTGTTCCCATAAGGAATATTGTGAATTAGATTAGTCCATTTCAGACCCCCAAACATACACGTACAAACACACTTACATAAATACTGTACACTTACATAATTGGTCGCATTGGGAGCTGATCATAAAGCAGGGGTCCACTGTACTGCATCCAGCAGGCTTGCATAACTTAACTAGATTGGAGTGAATGGAGGCAAGTAGGAAAGTGTTTCATGGCTAGCTATGCTGTGTAGCTGATGGATGGAGTCCTGGAGGTGGGAAGTACAGTACCTGTACTCTGAAAGATGGGTGAGGATGGTACAGTCCTGGAGGTGGGAAGTACAGTACCTACACTGTGAAGGATGGGTGAGGATGTTACAGTCCTGGAGGTGGGAAGTGCAGTACCTACACTGTGAAGGATGGGCGAGGATGTTACAGTCCTGGAGGTAGGAAGGAGAGTGTCTGCACTCAGGGAAAGGGACAGACATGTTGGAGGGGCATTAAAATATCAACACTTCTGGCAAGACAGAATGATGATGAATGTGTTTCCTTTATTAAGGGTCATCCTATATACACTGTAACTATCCAGTACATGTATAAAGTGTATAACTATCCAGTACATGTATATACTGTATAACCATACAATACATGTATGTATATACTATAACTTTTTGTTCACCAGTAGTTCAACTGAACACGCAATAAAAATAATTGAATAAACTCAGAGAAAGTTGGAAAACTAATATTTCTTTATTGATTTATAATAAAAATTTATGACCACAAAGAACACAAGTGGTTAATTCACTTGATCAAGAAATGTATAAATAAAGATGTCAAAAGTATGACCACTTAAGTAAAATATTATTGTAAAAGAGTAATAGTGGGACTGTCTAATGTTTAAAATAGTAATAAAAGCTAAAAGCAGTAAAGTACTCAATTAGTGCCAGTTTAAATAGTGGTAATGGCCTGGTAGACAAAGCTCTGGCTTCACATGCTGAATGTCCGGGCTCAATTCCCGGCAAGGGTGGAAACACTGTGCGTGTTTCCTTACACCTGTTATCCATGTTCACCCATTAGTAAAATGGGTACCTGGGTGTTAGTGGACTGGTGTGGGTCATATCCTGGGTGTTAGTGGACTGGTGTGGGTCACATCCTGGGTGTTAGTGGACTGGTGTGGGTCACATCCTGGGACAAAACTGACCTAATTTGCAGGAAATGCTCAGCATAACAAGGGACTTCCTATATAGTAGTATGTCACTGATGTCAGCTATGGTCTGTATAAGTTGTATTATGTACCGGTAGAAATAAACATATACATTATTATTGTGTGAAAAAGTGTGCAAAAATTACAAAAAATACAAGTGCTCCTCGACTTACGATGGTTCGACTTAAAATATTCCACCTTTACAATGGTGTAAACGCAATTACTTCGTACATGAAACTTAAGAATGAAGGCAGCAAGTCCTAACTTGCTGCCTTCACTATTGCTTGTGACAGCCATATACTTCTGGATTTAAGTTGAATAAACATGGACCTACTGTTGCAAACTATGCAAATGCTGCTGGTACACACCACTGAATAGATGACTGATTATTGGTAAACATGAAGCCTAAGTGGCTTTTATGACTTCATGTGCTGTTGGAGTGTGAGCAAAGTAACATTTATGGAAGAATTAATGATAACCAGTTAGCAGGAGGTGGAGGTGGAAAGTACAGTGCCTGTATTCTGAAGGATGAGTGAGGATGTTACAGTTCTGGAGGTGGGAAGTACAGTACTTGTACTCTGAATGATGAGTGAGGATGTTCTGGAGGTGTACAGTACCTGTTTCTGGAGAAGTGGGAAGTACAATGCTCTGTACATTTCTGAAGTGCCTGATGAAGAACGAGTGAGGATGTTAAGATGTACAGTACAGTTCTGGAGGTGAAAGAGTACCTGTCAGAAGGATGAGATGAGTACAGTGCACTCTGTACTCTGAATGCCTGTATAGATGAGTTACAGTTCTGGAGGTGGGATGTGCCTGTACAGTTTTGGAAGTGGGAAGTACAATACCTGTACTCTGAAGGATGAGTGAGGATGTTGCATTTCTGGAGGTGGGAAGTGCAGTGCCTGCACTCTGAAGAACGAGTGAGGATGTTACAGTTCTGGAAGTGGGAAGTACAGTACCTGTATTTGAAGGATGAGTTAGGATGTTGCATTTCTGGAGGTGGAAAGTACAGTACCTGTACTCAGAAGGATGAGATGAGGGTGTTGCATTTCTGGAGGTGGGAAGTACAGTACTTGTACTCTGAAGGATGGATGAGGATGTTGTAGTTCAAAGAGTCATGATAACTGTAACATCAACATACTTCTGGAGGTATAGTGACAGCAATGATGAATGTACTTTCCTTGGGTCACAGTACCTTGGTGGGACACAACTGTTGAGGTAGAAAAAAATTTAAGGCCAAACAAAAAAGGCAACCGAGTGTAAGTTGACATGATAACAGTGTGAATTTTTTTAAAGACTTTCAGTATTAAGAACGATGATTAATTACTGGTTATACTATCCACAATATAAGTTAGTGGATATGTGCAACAAATGTGACACTTGCTAAATTTCTCTCATCAGGAACTACGTCAAGCCAATGTAAGCAGTGTAATGTATGACCAGAGACCAATAATGACTGTCTGGACTTACTTTCACATCATTATTATTATTATTACTATCTTAACTTCATGATAAAAAAAGACACAATTTTAGAAAGTGTCAATTTATACCATTCTAGAAGCAAGTACAAGTTCCTCCATTATTCCCACAATGGCACAGTCAAGTCCTCAAAGACAAACTACATCACATTCTAGGATAGTTTTTTACAAAATATTGCACAGGTATAAAAACGTTCAGTGTTTTTAAAAAAACATCTAAGATAGTTACATTTACAATAGCTAAATTTGATAAGATCTGTTGCAACATTATTGCACACTATCTTCTCTTTGGTACGATTACAAGACTTTACTGCTCTGTCAAGAAATATTATATAGTAAATGTTTGAGTCTGACCCTGTTTTAGTAAGTTTATTCAGGTATACACAAATAGTTACATAGATTATCATACATAGCAGTATATGTGTAGAGAACCTCATATTTCCATGATAATGTAGCTGTAAAAGTACAGGAGGACCCCACTTATACAGGTTCTGTACCACTGTAAAGTGAAACGAACTTTTTTCACTATCAAATGCATATAAAAGCCTGATAACATGTTTACACTATCACATATTAAGTGAGCAACAGATATTATTATTATAATAAAAAAAGAAACGCTAAGCCACAAGGGCTATACAGCTGTGAGCAACAGAGCTAGGCCTATAAAATGCATATACAGTGCACAAATTACAGGTACTCCTCATTTAAGAGCTCAATTCGTAAGAGTTTGTCGGTAAACGAATTGGTCGTTAAGCGAGGAGCATACTGTATTGATAGTGGGTTTATGTCATCCATCTTAAGATATTGTTTTAATGTCACCTTTGCACCACTTGTAGTGTTTTTTTGTATATTTGTAAATGTTTATATAGAAGAAATCAGCTTTAATACACATTACTAAGGTGTGCATACTGGTCGGAGAGCTGGTCATAAGTCTGAGCCATCGTTAAGTGAGGAGTGTTTGTACAGTGGACCCCCGCATAACGATCACCTCCGAATGCGACCAATTATGTAAGTGTATTTATGTAAGTGCGTTTGTACGTGTATGTTTGGGGGTCTGAAATGGACTAATCTACTTCACAATATTCCTTATGGGAACAAATTCGGTCAGTACTGGCACCTGAACATACTTCTGGAGTGAAAAAATATCGTTAACCGGGGGTCCACTGTACTTCCCTTAAAATATTTTTGTCGTTTTTGTCCTTAGCTTACAATGAGTGGTGAATACAGGTCTCCTTCAACATTCGCGGGCTTCACACATTCGCGAATTTCCAACTGCCAAATTCCCAGCCGCCAAATCATATTTAAGTTTCCCGCCACTCGCGAGTCCCTACTACCCTCCCTCCGACCCCCAAAACTGGCAGCCAGCCCTCCCACCACTCAGTGTGGTGAGTGTTTTGTTTGTTCATTATTTGCTATTAAACTACAGTATAATTAATGTCAACCCATTCATGATTGAATATTGGAATGGCTATTCAGACAGGTATTGGACGGTGACATCATATGTTTACTCTTGAACACGGCAAAGAACCAAACATTTCTGCTACTGCTACTGCTAATAATAATAATAATAATAATAATAATAATAATAATAATAATACGATAACATTGAAGGAAATTGTACAAAAATACAAGGGTTGAAGGAGTGGTGGAAGAAGTGGTTGATGCATCGTCAGTCAGTGTGGCTTTGATTATGCTGGAGTGAGCATTAGTCTCCACACTCTTCCAAACATTTCACAATAATTCTTTGTGTTTGGTGCTTGTAGATTGAGTGTGACTGGAGTGGCAGAGGCAGTGGTTGAGGCAGTGGTTGAGGCAGCGGTTGAGGAAGTGGTATAGGCAGTAGTATTTAATAAGATATATGTTAATAATAATACATGTTATTAATAACATGTATTATTATTATGTTATTAAAAACCACTGCCTCAACCACTGCCTGTACCACTGCCTGTACCACTGCCTGTACCACTGCCTCTACCACTGCCTCTACCACTGCCTCTACCACTGCCTCTACCACTGCCTCTACCACTGCCTCTACCACTGCCTCTACCACTGCCTCTACCACTGCCTCTACCACTGCCTCTACCACTGCCTCTACCACTGCCTCTACCACTGCCTCTACCACTGCCTCTACCACTGCCTCTACCACTGCCTCTACCACTGCCTCAACCATTGTCTCTACCACTGCCTTTACCATTGCCTCTACCACTCCAGTCGCACTCAATCTACAAGCACCAAACACAATGAATTATTGTGAGATGTTTGGAAGAGCACGGAGACTAATGCTCACTCCAGCATAAACAGTCACACTGACAATGCATCAACCACTTCTTCCACCACTGCTTCAACCCTTGTATTTTTGTACTACAGTGGACCCCCGCTTAACGATCACCTCCCAATGCGACCAATTATGTAAGTATATTTATGTAAGTGCGTTTGTACGTGTATGTTTGGGGGTCTGAAATGGACTAATCTACTTCACAATATTCCTTATGGGAACAAATTCGGTCAGTACTGGCACCTGAACATACTTCTGGAATGAAAAAATATCGTTAACCGGGGGTCCACTGTATTTCCTTCTTCAATTCTATCATGTTAATAATAATAATACGATAGAATTGAAGAGAATCGTGAGGCTCTTGATCCCCTAACCCTCGCGAATGTTGAGGGAGACCTGTATATTTATTGTAGGAAGTCTGGATAAATGAAGAATGCATATAATTGAAAGCTGCTGTATTAGTCAAGCACCATTAAGCTAAATGCTGTAAAGCAGGGTCTGCCTGGTTGGTTAATGGGGTTCAAAGGCTGTCGACTACACAAGGGTCATCAAGATTCCATAGAACTTCTTTGCCACTAGTCGAAAATATTTTAACCTTAAATTGTCCAAACGTAGATCTACGTTTGCACCGCTAGCGCTCCAAACGCAGTTCTACATTTTTTTTACATTTAAAGCATGTAAAAAAAAAAAGAAACAGATCTACATTCGAACAATTTAACCCTTTCAGGGTTGGTCCCTTACTAGTACGGCTTGCACGCCAGGGTTGTTGCCGTACTAGTACGCATAAATTCTAGCGCCTTCAAATCTAGCGAGAGAAAGCTGGTAGGCCTACATATGAAAGAATAGGTCTATGTGGTCGGTGTGTGCAGTATAAAAAAGAATCCTGCAGCACACAGTGCATAATGAGAAAAAAAAAAAAACTCCAACCGTGTTTTTGGTTTAAAACATTGAATTTGCAGTGTATTTTCGTATGCTATTTATGGTTGTATTCTAGTTTTCATGGTCTCATTTTATAGAATGGAAGACATATTACGGAAATTGAGATGATTTTTCAGTGGTTTCACAATGAAAAGTACCTCGAAATTGAGCTCAAAGTAGCAGAAATGTTTGATTTTTGCCAAAGTTCAAAAGTAAATAAATCAAGCCATGCGTCCAATACACATCAATTGGTAAGTCTAATATTCTTTCACAAGTGCGCTGATATTATTTATACCATTTCTACACTAATGTAGTAGTCTGCATAACAGTAAATCTTCTATTTTTTGAGAATAAAAATTCAAAGTGGAAAGCAAAAGAAATGTAACAGAGGCCTGGGGACATGACTAATGAACAGTGGAAATGTTATTTTAGTGCCAGGAATGTCTGTCTTGTTTATTCTGGACCCTGTTTGGAAATTGGCATCTTCTGAAATTTGTGTGAAATTGGCAAAATTGCCAATTTTGGAGCACTTTATTGGATAGTTGAAATCGGTAAATGGGTGGTTTCTTGTACTCATTCGATAGAAAAAATGGAGTTCTAGCGAAATAATTATGATTTTTGACGACTGGTACATTGGAATTGGCCGAAAATAGGGCTCAAAGTGGGCGAAATCGCTGATGCGTAAACATCGTCGAGACCGCTAACTTCACGAGCATAATTCCGTAAGTTTCCCATCAAATTTCATACTTTTGGTGTCATTATGATTGCAAAGAGATTCTCTATCATTTCATAAGAATATTTTTTTTTTCTAAAAATTACCGACCCTGAGAAAAAGTTTAGAAGAGGGCCTGCCAACCCTGAAAGGGTTAAGTGTTAACACCTAAGATAGTAATTGAAATACTCTCTCCATGTATATTTACCGAGAGATGTAGTTAATATCACAAATAACACATCATGAAACTTACTGTCTATGCAAGAGATTGTTAACTCCAGTGATACTGCGGAACCTTCAATGTTATGTCTGGGAGCCACTGTATAACATGTTAACTCAGGATTGGTTATTAACTGTGTCGCCCGTGAGGCAGTCGCCCGTGAGGCAGTCGCCCGTGAGGCAGTCGCCCGTGAGGCAGTCGCCCATGAGGCAGTCGCCCGTGAGGCAGTCGCCCGTGAGGCAGTCGCCCGTGAGGCAGTCGCCTGTGAGGCAGTCGCCCGTGAGGCAGTCATCTTAATGAGTATAATTTGATTCATGACTCAAAAGGCCGTTCCTGTCTAACAAATTTACCGACATTCTTCAATGAAGAACACGAGGCAAAAGATCATCACAAAGAACGTGATAACTGCTTATTTGGACGATGAAATATCCTCAATGTTTTAATAATCACACGCATAACTTTCTCGTATATCACCCATTCATGATGACCTCTATTACACATTACAAAATGGCTCCCACCAAATGTTTACTGCCAATAAGGAACACGATAATCAGTTGCCACATTCTCTTCTCTGTTCTCCTCTTTCCATGATGTGAATATGATAATGGTATACTATGTTGACAAGATGACAAGTAAGACACATGTACAGCAGTTAGGTATCTTTATTCTGAAATATTTCACCTATACAGTAGGCTTTTTTCAGTCAAGTACAGAGTAGGCAGCAGGAGGAGTAGAGCTTTAAAAACTATATAATCAGTCCATCACCCTCGACAATGTGGTGGACTGATTACATCATCTCTACATCTCTACTGCTTCTGCTGCCTCCTCTGTATTCAACTAAAGAAGTCTACTGTGTAGGCAAAATGTATCAGAATAAGGATATCTAACTGATACACATGTCTTAATGACCTCCTTCCATGGTATGAACAAGCTTTTACCAGGATAATGTTCATTAAGTAACATATGAAGCTGTATTTAATTAGCTCTATTTTGTACCCCCATATTTATACTGTCTGTGGTAGTCCACATATTAGAGAAGCACATAATGGATCCAGGAACTGAACCACAGTGTTATGGCAGCTAAGCAAGTATGAGTGGTAATCAATTATTAACCCTTAAACGGTCCAAACGTATATATACGTTCACTCGCGTAGCGCCCCAAATTTTTTGAGGAAAAAAAAAATCTTTTCTTTTAAAAGGAAAAAAGAGCATATGGTACCCAGGCATTCCCAATTATTTTAATATGGCACACAGTGAGTGCACACACCCATTCTCTCATGTCTAGGTGACTCAGGCTTATTGTGGCAATGTTGAATGAATGACAAAGAAAACGTATATATACGTTTGGGGCGCTACGCGCGTGAACGTATATATACGTTTGTACCGTTTAAGGGTTAATATAGAGCAGAACCCCAGTATCCACTGATTTGGTATACACGATTTCAGTTATCCACTATTTAGTTTTTAAAAGCCTAAGAGAAGCTGTGAAGTGATTTCCATCGGTGAAAAAAGTGATAATTCTCCACTTAATGTGCATAATTTATGAATTACACTTTATAATAGACATGTATGGGACTTGCATATAGGGTTTGCTACTATCCAGGGTTTTGGTAATACGGCAGGTCCTTGGAACGTAACCCCCACCCTACTGTATTTCTGATCTGGTTACACTTGAGTTTTGTTATATCATGTCTTGATAAACCTCTGCCTTGAATTAGATGTTAAAAGTAAAACTTGTGTTCTCATACCCACTCTTGTCAGCATTAGTATATGCAGGTCCCTGACCAACCTTGATGATTATTGTGAGTGTATTAGACAACAGTGAAGACTGGTGGTTTTAGTGACCTAATGTGCTGTTGGAGCATGAGCAGGAATTCAGGGAAAACCAGGTAGCAAGACTTTGAGTTTTGGAGGTTGAATGTAGAGTGCCTGCACTCTGAAGGATGCGTGAAAATGTTACAGCTCTGGAGGTGGGAAGTACAATACCTGTACTCTGAAGGATGGGTGAGGATGTTACAGTTCTGGAGGTGGGAAGTACAATACCTGTACTCTGAAGGATGGGTGAGGATGTTACAGTTCTGGAGGTGGGAAGTACAATACCTGTACTCTGAAGGATGGGTGAGGATGTTACAGTTCTGGAGGTGGGAAGTACAATACCTGTACTCTGAAGGATGAGTGAGGATGTTACAGTTCTGGAGGTGGGATGTACAGTACTTGTACTCTGGAAGGTGGGTAAGAATGTTGTAGTTCAGAGGTCCATCTGAACTGATATTAGAATGATCCTGACAATGCAGCAATTGAATAAGCGATGGTGAAAGTGTTTCCTCATTTCTGGTCACCCTACTTCAGCAAGAGACGACCGGTGTGTTAAAAAATCAATTATCTTTCCCACTGTTTAGCCCCATTAACAGGTACTGGAGTATGGAACATTAACTTCTACCTTCCTCCCCAACCAACCAAAGATACACTACATAAAATTATTTCCCAATTTGGGAAATCCGAGTTTATTTACAGTCAGCTGTTTTATGGAGCTTATCAATATACAGTGGTACGTCGAGTTTCGAAAAGCTCTCAACTCGAACAATTATGTAAGTGTATTTTTGTAAGTGCTTTTGTAAGTGTATTTTTGTAAGTGCTTTTGTAAGTGTATTTTTGGGGGTCTGAAATGGACTAATCTAATATACATTATTCCTCATGGGAAGAAATTCGTTGGGTATCAGCACTCGAACAGCCTTCTGGAATGAATTGAGTTCGTAACTCAAGGTACCACTGTACAGTCAGCTGTCTTATAAAGCTCCTCAATATACCATCAGCTGTCTTATAAAGCTCCTCAATGTACAGTCAGCTGTCTTATAAAGCTCCTCAATGTACAGTCAGCTGTCTTATAAAGCTCCTCAATGTACAGTCAGCTATCTTATAAAGCTCCTCAATGTACAGTCAGCTGTCTTATAAAGCTCCTCAATGTACAGTCAGCTGTCTTATAAAGCTCCTCAATGTACAGTCAGCTGTCTTATAAACCTCCTCAATATACCATCAGCTGTCTTATAAAGCTCCTCAATGTACAGTCAGCTGTCTTATAAAGCTCCTCAATATACCATCAGCTGTCTTATAAAGCTCCTCAATGTACAGTCAGCTGTCTTATAAAGCTCCTCAATATACCATCAGCTGTCTTATAAAGCTCCTCAATGTACAGTCAGCTGTCTTATAAAGCTCCTCAATATACCATCAGCTGTCTTATAAAGCTCCTCAATATACAGTCAGCTGTCTTATAAAGCTCCTCAATGTACAGTCAGCTGTCTTATAAAGCTCCTCAATATACCATCAGCTGTCTTATAAAGCTCCTCAATGTACAGTCAGCTGTCTTATAAAGCTCCTCAATATACCATCAGCTGTCTTATAAAGCTCCTCAATATACCATCAGCTGTCTTATAAAGCTCCTCAATGTACAGTCAGCTGTCTTATAAAGCTCCTCAATATACCATCAGCTGTCTTATAAAGCTCCTCAATGTACAGTCAGCTGTCTTATAAAGCTCCTCAATATACCATCAGCTGTCTTATAAAGCTCCTCAACGTACAGTCAGCTGTTTTATAAAGCTCCTCAATGTACAGTCAGCTGTTTTATAAAGCTCCTCAATGTACAGTCAGCTGTTTTATAAAGCTCCTCAATATACAGTCAGCTGTCTTATAAAGCTCCTCAATGTACAGTCAGCTGTCTTATAAAGCTCCTCAATATATAGTCAACTGTCTTATAAAGCTCCTCAATGTACAGTCAACTGTCTTATAAAGCTCCTCAATGTACAGTCAGCTGTCTTATAAAGCTCCTCAATGTACAGTCAGCTGTCTTATAAAGCTCCTCAATATACAGTCAACTGTCTTATAAAGCTCCTCAATGTACAGTCAGCTGTCTTATAAAGCTCCTCAATATACCATCAGCTGTCTTATAAAGCTCCTCAATGTACAGTCAACTGTCTTATAAAGCTCCTCAATGTACAGTCAGCTGTCTTATAAAGCTCCTCAATGTACAGTCAGCTGTCTTATAAAGCTCCTCAATGTACAGTCAACTGTCTTATAAAGCTCCTCAATGTACAGTCAACTGTCTTATAAAGCTCCTCAATGTACAGTCAACTGTCTTATAAAGCTCCTCAATGTACAGTCAACTGTCTTATAAAGCTCCTCAATGTACAGTCAACTGTCTTATAAAGCTCCTCAATGTACAGTCAACTGTCTTATAAAGCTCCTCAATGTACAGTCAACTGTCTTATAAAGCTCCTCAATATACAGTCAGCTCTCTCATAAAGCTCCATACAGTGTGGTGTGTTTCTAAATGCAATTATAAAAGTGCATCTAAAATTGACGTGCGTAATATTGAAGCCTTTCTTCACACTATTCAATTCTGTAAAGACTTTTTGAATGTAAGTTACAATAAAGTACACATATAAAGGAGCTTTATAAGTGAACTTAAAGTATGCAAGCCAATGTCTCTTGAAATAATTCTCCAAGTCCTGACTTTAACCCGTAAACGGTCCAAGCGGATCTACGTTCACACGTGTAGCGCTACAAAAGTAGATCTATGTTGTTTTATATATTTTCAAATATAACAAAAAAAAAAGATCAAAGTTTTTTTTAGGCATTTTCAAATGTAGAAAAACAAAAAGATCTACTTTTTTTTACATACTTTCAAATGTTGAAAAAACGTATATATACGTTTGGACCGTTTACGGGTTAATCCAGCCAACAAGTGTTATAAAAAGTAAGATATTTTTCCTTGCGTGATTATGAGATGATTGATTTACAGTTCTTGAGAGAAGACAACAAGTGATGAACATGAGAGTTCTAATACACAGGTGCTCCTCGACTTTACGATGGTTCGACTTTACGATGGCTCGACTTACGATGGCTCGATTTACAATGGTTCGACTTACAATGGTTCGACTTATGACCTTTCGACTTACGATGGTTCGACTTATGACCTTTCGACTTACGATGGTTCGACTTATGATGGTTCGACTTATGATGGTTCGACTTACGATAGTTCGACTTATGATGGTTCGACTTACGATGGTTCGACTTATGACCTTTCGACTTACGATGGTTCGACTTATGATGGTTCGACTTATGATGGTTCGACTTATGATGGTTCGACTTACGATGGTTCGACTTATGATGGTTCGACTTACGATAGTTCGACTTAGGATGGTTCGACTTACGATGGTTCGACTTACGATGGTTCGACTTATGATGGTTCGACTTACGATGGTTCGACTTACGATGGTTCGACTTAGGATGGTTCGACTTAGGATGGTTCGACTTTCGATGGTTCAACTTCATGATGGTGCAAAAGCAATTAGTTACAGTATTATTTGCTCATATAATTTTTCAGTGACAGTAATTATTTATTTACTTAGCATATTATATTCATACTATCAAATTTACAATATTTTTGGCGTACAAAGGAACGGTTCATCAGAACATAACCCCAACGTAAGTCAAGGACCACTGGTACCTTACAATACTTGTTAATTATTAAATGGATAATTGGACAAATTATACAGCATTTGTCGTATAATTTAGTGGAGGAAAGCACAAAGAAACATTATGAGTTTGTAACATGCAGAGAACATGTTGAAACATGCATAAACAAACATGTTAGTAACATGTATAAATAAAGACATTAGTAACATGTGCAAACATGTTAGTAACATGTATAAACAAACACATTAGTAACACGTATAAGTGAACATGTATAAATAAACATGTTAGTAATATATATAGATAACTGAAATGTGAATACAGTGGTCACTTGAGTTACAATATTTCTGAGTTGCAATGAAAAGCAGGATGTGATGTGTATATGATGGTACGAGTGTTGTGGGTGGCATCCTGGGGGACAAAATTAACCTAAGTTGTGTGTGAATGATGGAGAAGGTGTTGAATGATGGTGGAAGTTTTTTTTTTTTTTTTTTTTTTTGGGTCACCCTGTATCAGTGGCAGACGGCCGACGTGTTAAAAAAAATGCATTTCTGTTATAATTACGCCATCTTTTGTGTTAAGTCATCATGGCCTGTAAAGTGTGCAGTGAACAAGAAATTTCTCTGAGGCAAGGAATTAGTGCATAATTGCGTTAGTATGACTTTTCGTAAAACATCTTTGCTATTATCAAACAAAAGAAATAATATAGAATATTAAAAGTTTCTGATGAATTTAAGCTAGTGAAAAAAAAAGTCAGATATTCTGAGATGGAAAGACTTTTGTTAATGAGAGAAGCAGATGAAGGGGGAGAAGTTATGTGGTAGTGTGTAAAATAAAAGTTGAGTTCTCAGGTTTTGCATTGAATTAGCATAACCCAGGTAGTTTGTGGTATCATAACCCAGGTAGTTTATGGTATCATAACCCAGGTAGCTTGTGGTACCATAACCCAGGTAGTTTGTGGTATCATAACCCAGGTAGTTTATGGTATCATAACCCAGGTAGCTTGTGGTACCATAACCCAGGTAGTTTGTGGTATCATAACCCAGGTAGTTTATGGTATCATAACTCAGGTAGCTTGTGGTACCATAACCCAGGTAGTTTGTGGTATCATAACCCAGGTAGTTTATGGTATCATAACCCAGGTAGCTTGTGGTACCATAACCCAGGTAGTTTGTGGTATCATAACCCAGGTAGTTTATGGTATCATAACCCAGGTAGCTTGTGGTACCATAACCCAGGTAGTTTGTGGTACCATAGCCCAGGTAGTTTGTGGTACCATAACCCAGGTTTGTGGTACCATAACCCAGGTACTTTGTGGCTGATATTACCACAGTTTGCAGGTACAATACATCTGTAAGACATTAATATTGCAACTCGACAGACCACCGTATAAGTGTACCAGTTCAAGAACAACTTAAGTCATATATTTTTAATAATGATTTACATTTTAATTATAATATTGATGGAAAGTGTAAGTGCTGAGAGGTTATTCAGTGCCATTGCAAGATTAGAGAGCATGGCCAAGGTACTTCATACTTTAAAAAAAAAGGAATATACAAAATGTATTTAACATGCAATAAAATAAACACCAGAACAGAAAACTAGCCATTATCCACCTGTTATAAATGCAATCACACAGTTTGCCACTGTTATAGGAAAAAAACGCAGCGCTGTATAACCCTTGTGGCTTAGCGCTTCTTTTTAATTATAATAATAATAATAATATAGGAAAAAACACTTCTACATTCTCTCAAGATTAATTTTTTCAGTCTTCCTAATACTGTAGCTCAAATAAGCACCTGTTATATATTATCTGATGTTGTATCAGTAACTATTACCGAACACTACCTTACATATTATCTGATGTTATATCAGTAACTAAGTGGAACCTTGGTTTTCGTATGTCCTAGTTTGTATGTAAAACTCTAATTTCTTCTTTTCTTTCAACAAACTGGCCGTATCCCACCGAGGCAGGGTGGCCCACCAAGGCAGGGTGGCCCACCGAGGCAGGGTGGCCCACCGAGGCAGGGTGGCCCACCGAGGCAGGGTGGCCCACCGAGGCAGGGTGGCCCACCGAGGCAGGGTGGCCCACCGAGGCAGGGTGGCCCACCGAGGCAGGGTGGCCCACCGAGGCAGGGTGGCCCACCGAGGCAGGGTGGCCCACCGAAGCGGGGTGGCCCACCGAGGCGGGGTGGCCCAAAAAGAAAAACGAAAGTTTCTTTTTTCAAATTTAGTAATTTATACAGGAGAAGGGGTTACTAGCCCCTTGCTCCCAGCATTTTAGTTGCCTCTTACAACATGCATGGCTTACGGAGAAAGAATTCTGTTTCACTTCCCCATGGAGATAAGAGGAAATAAACAAGAACTAGAAAGAAAATAGCAGAAAACCCAGAGGGGTGTGTTTATACATGTATATGCTTGTACATGTATGTGTAGTGTGACCTAAGTGTAAGTAGAAGTAGCAAGACATACCTGAAATCTTGCATGTTTATGAGACAAAAAAGGACACCAGCAATCCTACCATCATGTAAAGCAATTATAGGCTTTCGTTTTACACTCACTTGGCAGGACGGTAGTACCTCCCTGGGCGGCTGCTGTCTACCAACCTAAAACTATAGTTATTCTCTATAAAATGTATTTTTTGTTAATATTTTTGGGTGTCTGGAATGGATTAATTGGATTTATATTATTTCTCATGGGAAATATTGCTTGAATTTTCATACAATTCAGGTTTTCATCAGTTTTTTTCGAACGAATTAATGACGAAAACCGAGATTCCACTGTACTACTACATTTCCTCTACACCTGCTAACTGCCTGCTTACCTACTTCCAGTTTTTTATATAACAGTAATAACACAACCAGAAAAAAGATGCTGGAAATATTTGACCAGATACAGTAAATTATAGTGTCACTCTTACGTATTCATACTGTAATCTATCTCCTTCATTAAATAGACATCAAAACATCAACATAACAAATTTTAACAGTGAATTTGTAAAATAAAGAACAAAATTCACTGGGTAAACTGCTTCAACTCTTTAATTTTCAATGTTAATACTACAATATAAATCATGTGTAAATCATGTGTACTCATCCAGCAGGTGAGTTAACACGTTAGATAGGAGTGAGTGAAGGCAAATGGTTTTTGGGACTTGACATGCTGTTGGAGTGTGGGCAAGGTTAGTTTTATGAAGCCAGATTCGAGTCCTGGAGGTGGAAAGTACAGTGCCTGCACTCTGAAGGAGGAGTCGGGATATCTGCAGTTTAGAGGAGTATCTGTGTGCCTTTGGCAAGACAATGATGGTGAAAGTGCTTCTTTTTTTTTGGGTCACTCTGCCTTGGTGGGAAACGGCCAACGTGTCAAAAAAAAAAAAAATGTACTTTATGGCATTTTATTGTGAAGATGTTGAACCCCATCATACTTTATTAGTCTGCAACAAATACACTGCATACTAGTGGCTTTTTTTTTGTATCTTACATGTAAACTATATTATCTGTGTACAGCATGAAAAAAAATAAAAATTTGAATTTAATACAAGTCAGTGGTGGAGGAAATACCTTCTCATAGAATGGCATAAACTATATGTACACAGCAGTATATTACCAATATGTTTCCACTTGTACTGAAGCTTCTCACTGAACTATGCTGTACAGTGGACCCTCGACTAACGATATTAATTGGTACCTGAGAACGATTATCGTTAGTAGAGTTTTTTAACGTTAGTCTAGGCAACATGTTAGCGTTAACATGTATCGTTAGTCGAATTTAACGTTAGTCGATGCCATCGTTGGTCGAGGGTCCACTGTATATTGTGAATTTTGTGAAGGGGATTTAAAAGCCACTCAAAATTGAATAGCAAGTATTATGAAGGCCATGTTAACTGCTCAATGATTATTGATGTACGTCGTTAACTGCTCTATGATTATTGATGTACGTTGTTAACTGCTCTATGATTATTGATGTATGTTGTTAACTGCTCTGTGATTATTGATTACCTTGTCACCTGCATTTATAGAGAAACTGAGTGTACAAAAAAGTATTTTCCTATCAGAACTTTGCAGCTCAGTCACTGGACCTCTTATGTGCCTTTGTAATGTTGAATTACAGTGCTTAGATCCATTATGTGCCTCTGCAATGTTGAACTACAGTGCTTAGATCCATTATGTGCCTTTGTAATATTGAATTAAGGTGCTTAGATCCATTATGTGCCTCTGCAATGTTGAACTACAGTGCTTAGATCCATTATGTGCCTTTGTAATGTTGAATTACAGTGCTTAGATCCATTATGTGCCTCTGTAATGTTGAATTACAGTGCTTAAATCCATTATGTGCCTCTGTAATGTTGAACTACAGTGCTTAGATCCATTATGTGCCTTTGTAATGTTGAATTACAGTGCTTAGATCCATTATGTGCCTCTGTAATGTTGAACTACAGTGCTTAAATCCATTATGTGCCTCTGTAATGTTGAATTACAGTGCTTAAATCCATTATGTGGCTCTGTAATGTTGAGATATAGTCCCTGGACTTATTATGTGCCTCAGCAATCTTTTTGCCTACCACCCAAAGGATGGGTATGGGGTGCATAATAAAGGTATTAAGCTACAATTTAATTAAACAATACAGGTCAAAGGATTCCCAAGTGAACATTGTCAAAAATAGCTTTGACAAATACACTAGTAAATAGTGTTACTGAAGTTAATTCTTTAGTAGCTGGGAAAATAGGCTGGACAAATGGGTGAGAATGTTTGAGTTTCAGTAGGGTCAGTATAGCATCCATTATTATGGTTATTGAGATTAATTTGTTGGGCAACTCTAAGAACAGACTGGATTATAATCAAAAAGAAGCGCCACACCCACTAAGATCAAAGAACAGGCTGTAGAAATACGTGAGTGGGAAGAGTTGGATACGAGTCCTTGCCAAGTATAGGCCAGTAGGCCTACTGCAACATCATGTACTTGTGTAAAGTATTTTTATACCACCAAGACTAAAATAACTCTGGCAGCAACTACACAACTCCACTTCCTAAAATTTTGTTGCAATAGATTTGCTACAGTATAATTTGTACCATAGCACACCATACCAGCACCTCCGTGAACACTTTAAGTTTCCCCAAGTTAAGAACTTGTTATTGAGGTTAGTAACCTTCAAACTCTTCTTGATAATTTACTCATTTTACTAATTAAATTTAACTCTTTAGTATATTATTACATGATAAATGTTTACACTTTGGAGTGTACAATATTATACACAGGGAGGAATGCTGTGAATGTTTAGAAAATATAACCTTTAACTATCAGTACTGTGTGTGTGTAGGTACATAACTATTAGTACTGTGTGTGTGGTGTGTGTAGGTACATAACTATCAGTACTGTGTGTGTGTGTGTGTGTGTGTGTGTGTGTGTGTGTGTGTGTGTGTGTGTGTGTGTGTGTGTGTGTGTGTGTGTGTGTGTGTAGGTACATAACTATTAGTACTGTGTGTGTGGTGTGTGTGTGGGTACATAACTATCAGTACTGTGTGTGTGTGTGTGTGTGTAGGTACATAACTATCAGTACTGTGTGTGTGTGTGTGTGTGGGTACATAACTATCAGTACTGTGTGTGTGTAAGTACATAACTATCAGTACTGTGTGTGTGTGTGTGTGTGTGTGTAGGTACATAACTATCAGTACTGTGTGTGTGTGTGTGTAGGTACATAACTATCAGTACTGTGTGTGTGTGTGTGTAGGTACATAACTATCAGTACTGCATGTATGGTGTAGGAACATAACAGTGTGTGTGTGGTGTAGGAACATAACACTGTGTGTGTGGTGTAGGAACATAACAGTGTGTGTGTGGTGTAGGAACATAACAGTGTGTGTGTGGTGTAGGAACATAACACTGTGTGTGTGGTGTAGGAACATAACACTGTGTGTGTGGTGTAGGAACATAACACTGTGTGTGTGTGGTGTAGGAACATAACAGTGTGTGTGTGGTGTAGGAACATAACACTGTGTGTGGTATAGGTACAAGAGGCCATAACATGTTAACTCTGCATTTACACCAACATACATAAGAACAGTAAACCACTACCAGTTTACATCAAAAGACCAATCTGGTATTTCAATGTTTGTACCGAGTGATACAGCCATTTTGTCACAAACTACAGCACCAACAATTCTACAAAAAAATGAACTGTATTATGTGTCTGGATGGACTGTAAACACACTGATATTATTTTCAGAGACTGTAACTATATGTACCTCTAGGTTCTTTCTGTCTTCCTGTGACTTGTGTTTATACGGCAACGTATAAACGAAAGTCACAATGAACAATTCTCAATGTTCTACCAGTGGACCAGTGGTACGAAGGGTGGACCAGTGGTACAAAGGGTCGACCAGTGGTACAGTGATGGACCTACTACTGCCAGACTATGACCTGAACTATAGTCCTGGTATGTAGCAAACTCAACACTGTACCAGTGGTACAGTGATGGACCTACTACTGCAGGACTATGACCTGAACTATAGTCCTGGTATGTAGCAAACTCAACACTGTACCAGTGGACCAGTGGTACAGTGATGGACCTACTACTGCCAGACTATGACCTGAACTATAGTCCTGGTATGTAGCAAACTCAATACTGTAGCAGTGGACCAGTGGTACAGTGATGAACCTACTACTGCCAGACTATGACCTGAACTATAGTCCTGGTATGTAGCAAACTCAATACTGTACCAGTGGACCAGTGGTACAGTGATGGACCTACTACTGCCAGACTATGACCTGAACTATAGTCCTGGTATGTAGCAAACTCAATACTGTACCAGTGGACCAGTGGTAGTGATGGACCTACTACTGCAGGACTATGACCTGAACTATAGTCCTGGTATGTAGCAAACTCAATACTGTAGCAGTGGACCAGTGGTACAGTGATGGACCTACTACTGCCAGACTATGACCTGAACTATAGTCCTGGTATGTAGCAAACTCAATACTGTACCAGTGGACCAGTGGTACAGTGATGGTCCTACTACTGCAGGACTATGACCTGAACTATAGTACTGGTATGTAGCAAACTCAATACTGTACCAGTGGACCAGTGGTACAGTGATGGACCTACTACTGCAGGACTATGTAGCAAACTCAATACTGTACCAGTGGACCAGTGATGGACCTACTGCTACCAGACTATCATTCAGGTCACTATCCTTCAGTATAATCACAGCTACTCATGTTCTAGGATGATAGTGAAGAATAATTTCAATAGGTGATGTGATGAGAAACAATGACAATGAAACTCATTATCAATTTCATATCTATTGTAGTGATGAACTTCCTAGTGTATATTGTGAAATAATTCTTGAGATGTGTGAGTTTATTGTAACCCACAACACATGCTGCTTGATGCTGTATTTATCACAGCAAGAACACCAGCACTATGATGCATGGTGCTGTACTTATCACAGCAAGAACACCAGCACTATGATGCATGTTGCATGATGCTGTACTTAGTCACTGAGACACATGCTGTAAGATACAGTACCGAGTCAAAACAGCACTGAGACACATGCTGTAAGATACAGTACCGAGTCAAAACAGCACTGAGACACATGCTGTAAGATACAGTACCGAGTCAAAACAGCACTGAGACACATGCTGTAAGATACAGTACCGAGTCAAAACAGCACTGAGACACATGCTGTAAGATACAGTACCGAGTCAAAACAGCACTGAGACACATGCTGTAAGATACAGTACCGAGTCACATCAGCAACAAGTTACAGCACAACACTATAGTTAAAACCAGTTAAACCATCCACTAGCATTTTTAACATAACTCAGTTTACTATTAACAATAAACATTCCATATAACACTTTTCCGTAACGTCATCTCAACAACACGAGGAACGAAAAAATTATATATATAATATTCCTGTTTTTTGGTTAATCACACCAAACCAAAAACACATTTTAACTTTACAAGTTAAAGTCAATCATTTAGTTCATTGTGCTTGAATGTGGATTACAAAATGTGAGTAATGAATAAGATGTGAGAAAATATATTACGGGTATCGGACTGGGGATTGATACCTTAATACACAACCCATACACAGCTGCAATCGGTCATACTTGGGGAAAGTTGCAAGTGCAATATACAAAGACTAGTTTGCAATGTATTCACAGTGATAAGTAATATTTCAAGAACCTTTGTCACCTCTCACATTCCTTAATAATGAGAGATGACAAATGCACTTGCAATATTGCTCTTCACTGTGGCTATATTGTATATCAGTGTATCACCTGCCTGTGATATTATTGCCTCACTCATGGACTATAACAGGAAATACACAAATAACCCACATGTTTGAGAGAGGAGCTTACAGCAATGCTATGGTCTAACTTGGACCATTTACAAAGTCAGTGTGACTGTAAGTGGTCCAAGCTGGTCCATAACGTGGTAATAAGTTCTCTCGCCTATTTGCGGGTTATCCGTGTATTGTTCCAGTCATAGTATTGACTGTTCTTTATAACAGGAAAAATATGTTTGTTCTCTTGGCTTCCAAACTTGTGAATCACTATCAGTTTTCTTATAAACCTCCTCTATACAATGTGAGGCTTTGTCAGTGTGAAAAATAGTTCATTTAAAACTGAATATAGATCTGGTGACTTCCTCAGTCCAATACAGAGAATAATGATGTAAGATCAAGAGTTTGAGGTAATCAGTCCCTAAGTTTGGAGTCCGTGTGTTCAATCTTGAAAATATTGGACTGAATACAATGACTCCAGGCTGAGGGACTGATTACCTCACACACCTTCTGATCTTCAACCATTTTTCTTTGAACTGAACTGAGGAAACCACTGGATGGTGAAACATTACCACAATAAAGACACCCAAGTGCCTTAATTATCAAAACTGAACACCAAGTACTGAAGACTTTTCCTCCAGCTACTCAAATTTACATGTCATTTTCACAGCATTTACTAAAAAAAAAAATTGCATATATAAGAAGTTTATACGAGGGTTCACTGTGCCCTTGATACAAAAAAATAAAAATAAACTGTGTAATATTAGAATGGGGTTTTAATGTTGCAGTTTTATAAGTGTTGTGTAAGTGTACCTCTGGCAAGACAGTGATGAAGTGAATGATGAAAGTTTTAACTTTTCGGGTCACCATGCCTTGGTGGGAGACGGCCGATGTGTTAATAAATAAAAAAATATTAGAATCGAAATTTAAGAACACAGAGTTGATTACAGGTTTCTATATGGGGTAATATTTGTTGTTGAAGGCGGGAAGGTAAATATTAGCCGTAACAACTACTCGTTATAACAACACATCAACATGATGTGGTGAAGCGTCACATTCCTACAAGTCGGAAAACTTATTATGTTAAGGAACAGAAACACGTGCAACACTTGGCTAGGTTGGGGAGATATTTTACAAACCAGTGTAAATAACAGTGAAATACAGAGAATGCTGGTGATGGTGGAAGACAATAGTTTAAGATGATCAGTCCCTCATTCTTGCTAGGAAATGTTCAGTCCATGAAGACTGACGGACTTGACACTTCCTAGCAAAACCAAGGGACTGATCACCTCAGACTACTACCTCATGTCTTCCACTATCAACACATTCATCAAGACTGAAGGACTGATCACCTTATGTCTTCCACCATCTTCAGTATTCTCAATATTGGACTGATAAAACCACAAAGTAATAAAATTTCTCAACAATAAAGCCACTTACATGTTACATGCGTTTTATTCACTTGTGGGTTATATAAACCAACAATTTAAAGTTTATATAATGGATGAATATTAGGTTATCCCAGCTATGGTATCTATACAAGTATTACTATCTATGCTATATATTGGCTCTTAACAGTTAAACAGAAAAGTTGTATTGAATATAAAATAGTTAGTGCACTTTGTTGACTATATGATGGCTAGTGTGTCCTATGTCACTCACTGATGATGTAAAAATATCTGCATTTTACCTCTGGCAAAAATGAAATGTATACCAAAAACTTGAGACCAGAAGAAACTAATGATATTTTGATCCAGCCTGGTCCAGTACACTTGACACTGGTCCAGTACACTTGACACTGGTCCAGTACACTTGACACTAGTCCAGCATGCTTCACACTGGTCCAGTACACCTGACACTGGTCCAGTATGCTTGACACTGGTCCAGTGTACTTGACACTGGTCCAGTATGCTTGACACTGGTCCAGGACACTTGACACTGGTCCAGGACACTTGACACTGGTCCAGGACACTTGACACTGGTCCAGGACACTTGACACTGGCCCAGGACACTTGACACTGGTCCAGGACACTTGACACTGGTCCAGGATGAGCTACATCATAACTTCCTTCTCATAAGTGCAGGTTTTTGTTCAATTGTTCCAACTACAATATTGTGACTTTTTATTACTGAAATTTATCCTTCAAAATATACCGTAAAAGGTGACACAAGTTTTTGCGTAATAATTATACAGTATAGACAAAAGTCACTTTAAAGTTGTATTATTGCAGTAGAGCAAGATCAAACTTAGCTTCTAAGTCGTGACATCTTTATATTCAATGCTAGTCACTACTAATTACTAAAAATTTTGTGAAAATATATTCAGTTCGGCATTTTCACGATATCATTTATATTAAAATAGATATCCATATACGGAATTTTCTGAGGGGGGGGGGAAGTGGCACTTACAAAACATAATATGGCTTGATTATAATTAAGTGCCAGCGATTGTTGATACAAGGAACCAGACTATATGGCATTGTAACTCTCAATGATAATTTTGCAGTAAGGTAATGTAAATACTTATACAGTCGTACCCAGCCCAACGTCATTAATAGGTTCCAACAGCCGTGATGTAACGCAATTTTGACATAAACCAGACTTGATGCCTTAAAAAGATGACAAATACCATAAAACTAGTGTAAATAACTCAGGAAAGAATATAACTATTTCTAAACCTTAAAGAACCGTAAAACCACATTTTTGTCACTTTTTTTTTAAAGAATAATGACCACAGTTAAAATTACGAAGTAGGTAACATTGCTAAGTGACATAAAGCCAAACGTAATGACATTCATTGATCTGAAATTTACTCTAGAAAAAAAAAAGTGGCGTAAAGGCGAATTTGACGTAGGCCAAAATGACGTAAAGCAGCATATGACTGTACTGGCTTCTTACCCGTGCTATAACTTATAATTGAAAACTGAGCTCATATACACAAGGGCAGACTGAAAAGTTTTCTCCTGATACAAAAAATAATAACCCCATCTCGTCCACAGTAATTCTCATATGTTTGAACCTCTGAAGAGGTTGCAAGGACGACAATATACTGATGCAATGTTGTGATGACAATTGCTCCTGAATGACTACAAAATCAGCCATAGAATTCCATGCAGAAGTCATTAACAAACTGCTAACAAGCTTCAATAAGATTGACAACTATATCAAGATGTAATCAAAGAAAATATCCAATATTGTTACATGGTATTAAGAAAACGATAGAAGCAAAAACTTTTTGATCTGCCCTCGTATTATGTTTAACTCGACTAACATCACAGAAAATGTACGTTAAATTAAACGCTGGCATTTTAACATAAGTCGTTATTTTACTAAAAGTTGATGTAGTCATTATTTTACTCAACGAATCAACATTTGTGTTCATTCTCCAGTACTTTGTACTCTTCATTACTAAGGACAAACTGTTAAAATGTTAACCTCCACAAGTTCCACAAAGAAACTATGACTGTAGAGAAAATTAATGTTGATGTCCTAAATAATTGAGACTGCAAAATGTCTATTAAAAGAGAGAGAAGTGTGTTCAACTTGAGGCCAGAACGCAGGTCTAACAACCAGCGATGAACACACAGCATATTATGAGAGACTTCACCCCATTGATGTTCACATTGATGAAGTATCAATAACCTTCAGTGCTAGAGCCTAAGAAATATTAACTGACCTGCAATAAGAGAGAGACTTAATAAAATGGGAAAACTCTTACTCAGACACAATGTGATAATTTTAGTTGACAAAATAATTATTCGACAGTCGATGTAATACAACACAACACTCATGGGTAACTTACCAAGATAAAAAAAACTATAGACAATGATCATTTAGCAAAGCCAGAAAATACTGGTTGCCTGATTGTTTTAACTATCAGTATTTACTTTCTTTAACCCTTAAACTGTCCAAACGTAGATCTACGTTTGCTCGCGTAGTGCTCCGAACGTAGATCTATGTTTTTTTTACATTGTTTCTTATGGAGAAAATCAAGGTCAGAGCACTACACGCGCAAACGTAAATCTACGTTTGGACAGTTTAAGGGTTAACATAGCATTCTTTTATATATACGTGGAAGACCCCTCCAGATGTACACCACAGGCTGAACAGTCCTGTGCCCCTCTCTCATTGATGAGTGTACACTGGGGACACTGTCTACCACCAGATATGAGAGGCTTAGCTTCTGGGCCCGGTACGCGTGACTTCCCACACATGTCACAAGCTGTTCGAGTTTTGTCATTTAGAAAAGTACAAGTGCTACAGGACCATGGTGTTTCAAGTATACTGTCTTTAAGAGGTAGTGTCTCTCTAGAGTGGGTGGTGGTGGTTGTAATGCTCACCGGCTGGAGTGTTGGGGCTGTCGTAGTCGAGTGCGACGTCTCCGAGGGCAACTCCTGTCTGGAGTGAGAGCCCTTGCTACTCATACTTAAACTCCGTGGTGAAGAAGAACTGCTCGCATTATTTTTATTACTTAAATCTAATCTATTGTCCGTCCTAATCAAATTGCCGGTCTTCTTTAACATGGGTTTTCTATCCTCGTAGTCATCACTGTCCTGGGGCGCTGTCTCAAAGCCTGCAGATATATTATCATAAACACTGTTCCTCTTTATAAGGTTAGGGAAGACATCAGGAGCAGCACCGTGAGATACAGACTGGTAACTTTTACTGGAGCTGGAGGGTCTCTCTACTCTCTCTCGTGTTTCATTAATTGTAAAAGCTTGCAAAGCTTGGTTGATGGTTAATGGTTTACTCTTCGTAACATCTTTCTTGTTATTTAGGTTGTTGTTCTTACCATGGGTTATTGCTTCTGGATAAAGGTTTTGACGTGTTATTTGGTGGAGAATGTCGCCGCGATCACCTATGTCTTTGCTATATCCCCTTTTTTCAAGACCCCGATACACAAAGTCCCAGGTTTCCCAGGAGCTGCCACCTTGATCATTAGGGATGCTAAGATTTGTAGAGTTTCTATTCGGATCTTTAACAATAGAAAGTGATGCTTCGAGGTGTTCATCCAGAGTGCCTGCCTGGAAAACTTCAGGAGGGGGAGGTGGAGGTGGACAGGATTCTGAAGTTTCTAAGAGAGGTACAACACGGCTGCTGACTCCAGTGGATTTAGAACTTCTCTTATGTGGCAAGACCTGAAACATCAATAGATGTGTTAATATTGGTAGAATTACTGACAATATGTTAAGTAAAAGGACACAAATGCAACTAATGACATTTTATTGTGGCAACGTTTCGCTCTCCAGGAGCGAACCAGCTTGACAAAGCTCCTGGAGAGTGAAAAGTTGCCACAATAAAATATCACATTAGTTGCATTTGTGTGCTTTTACTTAAATAGATGTGTTAATAGTTCTGGGAATCATGGCCCCCACACCCTGCTCTCACACCAAGCCTCAATCACAGGAAAATATTTCGGGAAAAAGAACAATTAGGAAAGTACACATAAAAGATGAGTGTAGATGTTTGTAAATATGCAAGATATTTGTCACTATCATGTGTGATGTTTGTCAACTTTCATGTGTGATGTTTGTCATCTTACATGCGAGATGTTTGTCATCTTACATGCGAGATGTTTGTCATCTTACATGCGAGATGTTTGTCATCTTACATGCGAGATGTTTGTCATCTTACATGCGAGATGTTTGTCATCTTACATGCGAGATGTTTGTCATCTTACATGCGAGATGTTTGTCATCTTACATGCGAGATGTTTGTCATCTTGCACGCGAGATGTTTGTCATCTTACATGTTTGATACAGAAAATGAGATAATAGTAATCCTTCCAGAGAGCAAAACATTTAAGTAAAAGGTTCCATTTCACACTTGTATGGCAGAACAGTAGGAGCTACCAGTGTACTACCCTCGCATGACAGTATCTACCAGAATGGTTGATCTCTACCAGTGTACTACACTAATCGCTGATTAGACCGTGATCTTGCTGCTGAAGTGGCTAGTTTACTGTGCACCTCATATCCATTATGTGGATGGTAGTGGCAGTGGAGATGTCATGTGTGAGGGCAATGTGTGGTGTGAATATAATGCAGAGAATTCGTAGTTCGGAAATTAGGAGAAGGTGTGGGATTACCAAAACTATTATCCAGAGAGCTGAGGAGGGGTTGTTGAGGTGGTTTGGACATGCAGAGAGGATGGAACAAAACAGAGTGACTTCAAAAGTGTATAAATATGTAGTGGAAGGAAGGCGGGGTTGGGGTCAGCCTAGGAAGGGTTGGAGGGAGGGGGTAAAGGAGGTTTTGTGTGAGAGGGGCTTGGACTTCCAGCAAGCGTGCATAAGCATATTTGATAGGAGTGAATGGAGACAAATGCTTTTTAACCCTTAAACTGTCCAAACGTAGATCTACGTTTTTTCAACATTTGAAAGTATGTAAAAAAAGTAGATCTTTTTTTTTTTTACATTTGAAAAAGTGTAAAAAACTTTAATCTACTTTTTTTTTTTTGTTATATTTGAAAATATGTAAAAAAACGTAGATCTACTTTTGGAGCACTACGCATGTGAACGTAGATCTGCTTGGACAGTTTAAGGGTTAATACTTGACGTGCTGTTGGAGTGTGAGCAAAGTAACATTTATGAAGGGGTTCAGGGAAACCGGCAGGCCGGACTTGAGTCCTGGAGATGGAAAGTACAGTGCCTGCACTCTGAAGGAGGGGTGTTAATGTTGCAGTTTAAAAACTGTAGTGTAAAGCACCCTTCTGGCAAGACAGTGATGGAGTGAATGATGGTGAAAGTTTTTCTTTTTCGGGCCACCGTACCTTGGTGGGAATCAGCCGATGTGTTAATAATAATAAATATCCATCCTGTGGATGGTAGTGGCTAGTTTGTGTACCTCATATCCATCCTGTGGATGGTAGTGGCTAGTTTATTGTGCACCTCATATCCATCCTGTGGATGGTAGTGGCTAGTTTATTGTGTACCTCATATCCATCCTGTGGATGGTAGTGGCTAGTTTATTGTGCACCTCATATCCATCCTGTGGATGGTAGGTGCTAGTTTACTGTGTACTTCATATCCATCCTGTGGATGGTAGTGGCTAGTTTATTGTGTACCTCATATCCATCCTGTGGATGGTAGTGGCTAGTTTATTGTGCACCTCATATCCATCCTGTGGATGGTAGTGGCTAGTTTATTGTGTACCTCATATCCATCCTGTGGATGGTAGTGGCTAGTTTATTGTGTACCTCATATCCATCCTGTGGATGGTAGTGGCTAGTTTATTGTGCACCTCATATCCATCCTGTGGATGGTAGGTGCTAGTTTACTGTGTACTTCATATCCATCCTGTGGATGGTAGTGGCTAGTTTATTGTGTACCTCATATCCATCCTGTGGATGGTAGTGGCTAGTTTATTGTGTACCTCATATCCATCCTGCAGATGGTAGTGGCTAGTTTATTGTGTACCTCATATCCATCCTGTGGATGGTAGCACAAGAGCATATGGATGCACAAAAGACCAAGGAACTAGGCCCCAAAAAGGTTAACAGGTGTATATTTTAATTTAGATTTATAGTTGACTTATCTGCTACAAGAAAATCGAAGAAATTTTTTGATATATCTGGTATCTTATTTTCACTAATACAGTGGACCCCCGGTTAACGATATTTTTTCACTCCAGAAGTATGTTCAGGTGCCAGTACTGACTGAATTTGTTCCCATAAGAAATATTGTGAAGTAGATTAGTCCATTTCAGACCCCCAAACATACACGTACAAACGCACTTACATAAATACACTTACATAATTGGTTGCATTCGGAAGTTATCCTTATGCGGGGGTCCACTGTATGTTGACATATCACATAGGTTATTATACTATATATATATATTCCTCAATAACTGGATAATTATGCACATAGTGTTCAAGATAGTGACCATAAGACTGGCCATATACTTTACATTTGGTTTGATTATCATTTGTGCATCTGCTAAACTGCTAGAAGTAGTTGTTCACCCATAATTGATTATGCTGCATCCAAGTTAATATTAGCTAAGGAAAATTCTATCTGGCCATTGGAGTTAATGCAGAATGAAGCCCTCAGAATTATTCTTGGCTGTCCTAAATCTACCAACATTCTTAATATGAGGAAGGAGCTTGGTGTTCCAAGTATCAGTGGTAGGATTGTCGAGATTACACTACGTAACAAAATTTCACTTTTGTCGTGTTCCTGGGAAATAAGCATCATTTCCCAGTTCTTTATAACTAAACAAAATTTAAAAAAAGCAATTTTGATCCCAGAACTTTGCTTTTGTGGTCAGGACACTTCTGGAACACTTCCAAGCAAGACTGATGTAAAACTATTATGTTCTAGGGTTTTGCTTGGCAAATATGAAAACAGCGGCTCACAGAGCAGCAATCAGTTCAGCTCTGGCTACCTGAGAAGACACATCAGAAGTGAAATGGCATCAAGAGGCTGCAGTCATTCTCCAGATACATTCTGCTACAAACCATACCCCCAGCCGGGATATTTGCAATCGTGTCATTACGATTTCTTAAGTCATGTTGACGGCAGTGAAGGGACTTGAGCTAGAGTTCGTCACGGCCACGCTAGCTGGAGATTCGTCTGTAAAAACTTGCATTTGTGGTCACAGTGGTGCCTGTGCTAACCTTCCTATGGTGTAGAAATATACCTAGTTGGATGAATCTTATTGTGGCTAGCTGGTCTAGTGGCTAACGTGACGGGCTGGAGTTTTGAGACTCTATGACCGCGGGTTCAATCCCGGCCGGGGGTATGGTTTATTTGCAATCGTGTCATTACGATTTCTTAAGTCACATTCTGCTACATATATGGTCAATTCGTTAAGACAAGTGCAAAGAAGTTCTGTGCAACAGCATCTAAAAAAATATGTGAAGCTTACAAAGAATATTTTTGTATGACAGTTGGGGACCAAGACAAGACCTGGGCGCCTCATGTTGCTGGTGAACATTGTAAGAAAACATTGGAAGGTAAGAAAGTCATTAGTTATATGAAGGGTAAAATCTTGAATACGAACATTTTTTAAATGATATGAACGTAACAGAAACTAATTCTTTTGTTCTTTTACAGGATGGTATAGAGGAGAAAATAGAGCCATGAAGTTTGGTGTTCCTGCAATATGGCATGAACCCACTGATCACTCAACCAACTGCTACTTTTGCCTGGTGGATCCTTCCAAATGCCAAACTGGGAAAAATACACCTGCTCTTTCTTATCCAGACCTTCCCTCTTCTACTGCACCAGTACCACATAGTGCTGATCTTCCTGTACCTACACCTCCAGAAAGAAGTCCACTGTCAGAAGGGGAAAGAAGCAAATCAGAAAATGAAGAGGACAGTGAACAAGATTATGATCTCACAGATGCAGCTGTTGCGAGGAATCTTTACTACCCAAACCAGACCTCAATGACCTTATCAGAGATCTTGGTTTGACAATTAATTTATGTGGATACAAGGAGATGGGTATGGAGAGGATTTTATTAGAATTTTAGTAATGTAGGGAGGAATGTGTATTACATTTTAAGATTCGATAAAAAGAAGGGGAAAAATTTGTAAGTCAAATGCTGAGCTTTTGATTTCAAGGCTCAATTAGGAGTGGGACTTGGTGGATGAAAGTGAGAAAGTGACAAGCCAAAGAAAACATCACAAACATTTGTCAATTTTCTTCACTAATGAAGACAGGTTGTGCTACTGTTATGATGTATCAGGTCTGTTTGATGCAATTAGAATTGCATGCAATTCAGATGAGTGGAGACTGTTCATTGATAGCTCCTCCAGAAGCCTAAAATGTTTTACTTCTGCACGTGGGAACAAGAAGCCTAAATGCTGTACTTCTGCACGTGGGAACAAGAAGCCTAAAATGTTTTACTTCTGCACGTGGGAACAAGAAGCCTAAAATGTTTTACTTCTGCACGTGGGAACAAGAAGCCTAAATGCTGTACTTCTGCACGTGGGAACAAGAAGCCTAAATGCTGTACTTCTGCACGTGGGAACAAGAAGCCTAAATGCTGTACTTCTGCACGTGGGAACAAGAAGCCTAAATGCTGTACTTCTGCACGTGGGAACAAGAAGCCTAAATGCTGTACTTCTGCACGTGGGAACAAGAAGCCTAAATGCTGTACTTCTGCACGTGGGAACAAGAAGCCTAAAATGTTTTACTTCTGCACGTGGGAACAAGAAGCCTAAAATGTTTTACTTCTGCACGTGGGAACAAGAAGCCTAAAATGTTTTACTTCTGCACGTGGGAACAAGAAGCCTAAAATGTTTTACTTCTGCACGTGGGAACAAGAAGCCTAAAATGTTTTACTTCTGCACGTGGGAACAAGAAGCCTAAAATGTTTTACTTCTGCACGTGGGAACAAGAAGCCTAAATGCTGTACTTCTGCACGTGGGAACAAGAAGTCTAAATGCTGTACTTCTGCACGTGGGAACAAGAAGCCTAAATGCTGTACTTCTGCACGTGGGAACAAGAAGCCTAAATGCTGTACTTCTGCACGTGGGAACAAGAAGCCTAAATGCTGTACTTCTGCATGTGGGAACAAGAAGCCTAAATGCTGTACTTCTGCACGTGGGAACAAGAAGCCTAAATGCTGTACTTCTGCACGTGGGAACAAGAAGCCTAAATGCTGTACTTCTGCACGTGGGAACAAGAAGCCTAAATGCTGTACTTCTGCACGTGGGAACAAGAAGCCTAAATGCTGTACTTCTGCATGTGGGAACAAGAAGCCTAAATGCTGTACTTCTGCACGTGGGAACAAGAAGCCTAAATGCTGTACTTCTGCATGTGGGAACAAGTATCCATCTCTTCCCTTAGCTCATTCGGTGCATCTTAAGGAGGACTACAACAGTCAAACTTCTACTGGAAGCTTTGAACTTGATAAGTATGGCTACGAGGTTAATGGAGACTTCAAAATGGTGGCATTTTTGATGGGACTCCAAAGAGGTTTTACCAAGTTTCCCTGACAGAGCAGCACATTACCAGAGGAAGCACTGGCCTCAAAGGACTAAGTTCTCAGTAGGAAGACACAATATCAAACATAAACCATTGGTGGATCCTCAAAAGATTCTGTTCCCTCCATTACACATCAAACTAGGGCTAATGAAACAGTTTGTTACAGCTCTTGACAAAGAGTCTGCAGCCTTCAAGTATCTTCAAGACTTCTTTTCCCAAGCTATCAGGGGCAAAGGTGAAGGCTGGCATCTTCACTGGACCACAAGTCAGGAAAATCATGGAGTGCTTAGAACTTCCAAAGAATCTCACAGAGAAAGAAAAGGAAGCCTGGGAGAGTTTTGTTGCACAAGGCTTTCTGGGCAACAACAAGGCTGACAATAATGTGGAACTTGTTGAGACCTTGGTAAAAAGCTATGGTCAGAAGCACTGTAGGATGTCTCTTAAGGTCCATATCCTTGATGCTCATCTTGACAATTTCTAGGAGAATATGGGAGCATACTCAGAGGTGCAAGGGAAGCACTTCCAAGATATAATGGACTTAGAACACAGATATCATGGATCTTATAATTGTATATGGTATTAGAATGTTAAGACATAAACCAGACGACATCACAAATCCTACTCAATGTCTTGAAATAAATACAGCTCTAAATGGGTTATGAAAACATGCAATTTTTTTTTTTCAATGAACTGGCCATATCCCACCAAGGCAGGGTGACCTAAAAAGAAAAACTAAAGTTTTTTTTTTGATAAATTTAGTAATTTGTACACAAGAGGTGACTAGCCCCTTCCTCCCAGCATTTTAGTCACCTCTTAAGACACACATGGCTTACAGAGGAAGAATTCTTCTCCATTTCCCCATAACATGCAATTATATTAAGTTTTATAACCTTCACGAACCATATCACTGTAGACGAGTATTTCATCCCTCCATGGAATGTGTTCATTTAATATAACATACCTGCAAGGTTAGTGGATGAGATTGGGGGGGTGAGTAAAGGTAGAAAGTTGACAGCGAATATAGATAAGAGTAAGGTGATGAAGGTATCAAACAATTTAGATAAAGAAAAATTGGATATCACATTGGAGGGAGGGAGTATGGAAGAAGTGAATGTTTTCAGATATTTAGAAGTTGACTTGTCAGCAGATGGGTTTATGAAGGATGAGGTTAACCATAGAATTGATGAAGGAACAAGGCGAGTGGTGAGCTGAGGTATCTATGGAGACAAAGAACGTTATCCAGGGAGGCAAAGAAGGGAATGTATGAGACTATAGTGGTACCTACACTCTTATATGGGTGTGAGGCATGGGTTGTAAATGCTGCAGCGAGGAGGAGGCTGGAGGCAGTGGAGATGTTGTTTCTAAGGGTAATGTGTGGTGTAAATATTATGCAGAGAATTCGTAGTGTGGAAATTAGGAGGAGGTGTGGAGTTTGACAGCATAAACTGTAGAAAGCCTGACTTCTCGATGGCACAAGGAAAATTTGTTGCGCAGGGCTAGACAACGAGAGACAAGGAACAAAAGTTCCTTTGTAAATAGAGATAGAAACTTGAAGTTGCCAATTAGATCCAGTGGACATCCTTGTCAAGTACCAGCAGAGTGGGATGCCCACACCCCCACCTGAGTGGGACGCCCACAGCCCCACCCGAGTTCAGTAACCGGCTTCCCACCAAAGACTGTTAAAGAATTATCCGTAGAGAGGAAAAAATGTAGCTGGCTAAAAGTAAGCTGATGAACAGGTGCCCTTCCTGTAGAGTGCCCGGCAGGCAAAACAGAAGAGGACAAGTGTCCCAGAGAGAGCGGGGGAAATTTATCATTGTCGATGCTCGGGCGAGAGACGTCCAGACCCAACGAAGGATGGCGCAGAAGTCGTGTGGAGTTACTAAAAGTATTAGTGTGGGGGCTGAAGAGGGGCTGAGGGGAGAGTGGGACAAAATAGAATGACTTGGAGAGCGTAAAAATCTATTGGGGAAGGAAGGCAGGGTAGGGGTCACCCCTGGAAAGGTTGGAGGGACGGGGTAAAGGAAGTTTTGTGAGAGAAAGGCTTGGCCTTCCAGCAAGCATGCATGAGCATGTTAAATAGGGGTGAATGGAGACGAATGGTTTTCGGGACCTGACAAGCTGTTGGAGTGTAAGGTGGGTAATACAGTGGAACCTCAGTTATCGGCCATAATTCGTTCCAGAAGGTCGGCCGATAACCAAAATGGCCGAAAACCAAATTAATATTTCCGATAAGAATTAATGGAAATACAATTAATCCGTTCCAGACAAAAATATTCACAAAAAAAAAAAAAATTTAATTATGTAAGTTTTACATACCTTTATTGAAAGCTAATGCTGGCTTCTGGAAGATAGGGAAGAGGAAAGAGGAAAGAGGGAGTAGTTAGTGTCTGGAAGAGTTATCCCCCTCCATAAAGACTTTAGGTAGCAAAGGCTTCTCTGGGGTTACTTCCCTTCTTTCTTTTAATGCTACTAGGACCAGCTTGAGTTACTGGACCCCTGTCTCACAACAAATATGTCCATAGAGGTCTGTTTCTGGCATCTCTCTTAAGATTTCTCTGAAGTGGGACAGGGTTTTGTCACTGAACATGTTGCAGATATGGCTTGTTTCAGCTTGGTCAGGGTGGTGTTTCTCTACAAAACTTGCACCCTAGTCCACATTGCACACACTTCTTTAATCTGTCATTTACTGTAGGGCAAGAGGTGAGTAGTATTTATTTGTAGGCGGTCAGTGTAGGTAGCAGTAGATGTAGGTACAGTACATGTATGTAGCCCTCCCCCCGGGCTACACTACACAGGTATATTACAATACACAGCCATATTATTACACTACACAGCCATATTATTACCATGTTCACCGAGTGTAATCGTTTCTAACAACTACCTTTAGATGCCATCATAAACAAAGGGAAAAGTAATGAATGATTCATGCCAAGAATTGTAAACAAACGCATATGAAGGGCGGTTACTGCACCAGTTGCCAGATTCACAGTTTTCTCTAAAGCTGCATCAGAGAAAATGTAATGTTTACTCTCCATCCCACTCTCCACTCGATAACATATATGCTACATGATATGTAACTTGTTTCTTATATAATTTTGAAGAAAATATCATAGATGGATTAATGAATATGTCTATATTAATGTAAAATAAGACATTTAATGTGGCAAAAAGTGATTATTAAATATAGTAGGTTGGTCCTAGGTAGTAGGTTGGTAAACAGCAACCACCCAGGGAGGTACTACCGTCCTGCCAAGTGAGTGTACAACGAAAACCTGTAATTGTTTTACATGATGGTAGGATTGCTGGTGTCTTTTGTCTGTCTCATACACATGCAAGATTTCAGGTATGTCTTGTTACTTCTACTTACACTTAGGTCACGCTACACATACATGTACAAGCATATATATACACAAACCTCTAGGTATTCTTCTATTTTCTTTCTAGTTCTTGTTCTTGTTTATTTCCTTATCTCCATGGGGAAGTGGAACAGAATTCTTCCTCCGTAAGTCATGCGTGTTGTAAGAGGCGACTAAAATGCCGGGAGCAAGGGGCTAGTAACCCCTTCTCCTGTATAAATTACTAAATTTAAGAGAAACTTTCGGTTTTCTTTTTGGGCCACCCTGCCTTGGTGGGATACGGCCGGTGTGTTGAAAGAAAAGATATAATAAACATTGCATGTTTATATGCTATGTAATGTGTTTCTTGTATAATTTTGAAGAAGATATATTGGATTAATGTAAAATAAGAAATTTAATGTACAAGTCATTATTATTAATATATATTTCATATAAACATTGCATGTTTTTATATACTATGTAAAGTGTTTCTTTGGGCCCATGGTTGCTTATTTTGTAGTTGCACTCAATCAATAACCACAAAAAGCAATGGATTATAGCAAAATGTTTGGATGAATGAGCAGAAGCTTCCTCACTCGCCCAGAGACAAAGCCAAACTGACTTGCAAGCGGCTCCAGCCAGCGGATGGACGCCTCCCAAATGGCCGATAACTGAATTAACCCTTAAATGGTCCAAACGTATATGTACGTTTTTTCAACATCTGAAAGTATGTAAAAGAATGTAGATTTTTTTTTTTTGTTTTGTGTGTAAAAAAACTTTTATCTACATTTTTTTTTGTTATATTTGAAAATATATAAAAAAAGTAGATCTACTTTTGTAGCATTACGAATTTGAACGTCGATCTGTTTGGACCGTTCAAGGGTTAATGGCCGATAACCAGGCGCCGAAAAACCGGCCGATAACTGAGTTGGCCGATAACTGAACCGGCCAATAACCGGGGGTCCACTGTATTCCGTGAAGGGATTCAGGGAAACCGGTTAGCCGGACTTGAGTCTTGGAAATGGGAAGTACAATGCCTGCACTTTAACCCTTAAACTGTAAAAACTGAGATCTACATTCACGTGTGTAGCGCTCCAAATGTAGATCTGTTTTTTTTTATACAGTGGACCCTCGAATTTAGTCATGCCTTTTCTGTATGCAAAACTATTTTTATTATCTATAAAATGTATTTTTTTTTTAATACAGTGGACCCCCGCATAACGATTACCTCCAAATGCGACCAATTATGTAAGTGTATTTATGTAAGTGCGTTTGTACGTGTATGTTTGGGGGTCTGAAATGGACTAATCTACTTCACAATATTCCTTATGGGAACAAATTCGGTCAGTACTGGCACCTGAACATACTTCTGGAGTGAAAAAATATCGTTAACCGGGGGTCCACTGTATTTCCCATAGGAAATACTGTAAATCCAATTAAACCATTCCAGACACCCAAAAATACATTTATAGATAAAAATAGTTTTGCATACAGAAAAGGCACGATTAAATTCGAGGGTCCACTGTATTTGAAAGCACGTAAAATAAAATGGATATTTACATTCGGAGTGCTACACACGTGAACGTAGATCTACATTTAGACAGTTTAAGGGTTAAAGGAGGGGTTTGGGATATTGGCAGTTTGGAGGGACGTAATTCTAAGTTGTTGTAGCTGAGCGCCTCTGCAAGGACAGTGATTATGTGTGAGTGATGGTGAAAGTGTTGAATGATGATGAAAGCTTTTTCGATCTTTTTGGGCTTTTCTTTATTTTTGACTTTTTTTTTTTTAGGTCACCCTTCCTCAGTGGGAAACGGCCAACGTGTTAAAAAAAAAAAAACTGCAAGCCCCTCCCAAGAACCTCATTACTAGTAATCCTTACATCACTAACTGTAGAAGAGAGAGTACTAATGTGAGTTTTGTCACCTAACAAAGCACAACCTGGTTATACAGTGGACCCCCGCATAACGATATTAATCCGTTCATGAGAGCTCATTGTTATGCGAAATTATCATTATGCGAATGAATTTTCCCCATAAGAAATAATGGAAATCAAATTAATCCGTGCAAGACACCCAAAAGTATGAAAAAAAAATTTTACCACATGAAATATACATTTTCCTACACACAAAGAGAAGGATACATGCACAATAGTAGAGTAGTACATGCACAATATATATAGTGCATGTACTACTCTACTAAATGAAGAATAAATGACACCTTTATTGAAGATGCAGCAATGACTGATGAGACACTGTGTCCTGGGAGTGCCTTTTCCTCCTGAGTACTGTAGGTCCTGTTTGGCATTTTCTTCCAGAACAGGCCTTATCACACTGTGTATGCCACTACAATTCTTAAATCTCTCAAACCAACCTTTGCTGGCTTTAAATTCACCAATATGAGCACTAGTTCCAGGCGTTTTTCCCTGTTCACCTGGGTGTTAGTCAACTGGTGTGGGTTGCATCCTGGGAGACAAGATTAAGGACCCCAATGGAAATAAGTTAGACAGTCTTCGATGACACTGACTTTTTTTGGGTTATCCTGGGTGGCTAACCCTCTGGGGTTAATTGTTTCTCGGTAATTGTTTCACGTTAAGCCACACCAACAACACTCCACATCTTCGAGTAATACAGCTGATGGTGGTGCAGCAACAACAACAGCTGTGGTGCAGCTGATCATGGTGCAGCTGTGGTGCAGCAGCAGCTGTGGTACAGCAACAGCTGACTGGTCCAATTTATCAGCTGACCATGGTGCAGCAGCAGCTGACTGTGGTACGATAGTATTTATCACCCTTTTTACCACAGGGTTGGCACTAGAAGCTTTCTTTGGGCCCATGGTGGCTTATTTAGTAGTTACAAGCACTATAATGGAATAATACAAAATGTATCGAATGTATGCATGCAACCGGCCACCCTGGCTTGTAAACAATGACGGCAAGGCAGGCGCTCAGGCTGGACAGACAGGTTCGGGACGAGTCATGTTCAGAAACAGCTGATGGTGCAACAGCAGCTGACCGTGGTGCAGCAGCAGCTGACTGATCCAGCAACAGCTGACTGATCCAGCAACAGCTGACTGGTCCAGCAACAGCTGACTGGTCCAGCAACAGCTGACTGATCCAGCAACAGCTGACTGATCCAGCAACAGTTGACTGATCCAGCAACAGTTGACTGATCCAGCAACAGTTGACTGGTCAAGCAACAGCTGACTGGTCCAGCAACAGCTGACTGGTCCAGCAACAGCTGACTGGTCCAGCAACAGCTGACTGATACAGCAACAGCTGACTGGTCCAGCAACAGCTGACTGGTCCAGCAACAGCTGACTGGTCCAGCAACAGTTGACTGATCCAGCAACAGCTGACTGGTCCAGCAACAGCTGATCATGGTGCAGCAGCAGCTAACTGATCCAGCAACAGCTGACTGGTCCAGCAACAGCTGATCATGGTGCAGCAGCAGCTGACTGATCCAGCAACAGCTGACTGGTCCAACAACAGCTGATCGTGGTGCAGAAGCAGCTGACTGATCCAGCAACAGCTGACCTGTCCAGCAACAGCTGATAGAGGTGCAACAGCAGCTGACTGATCCAGCAACAGCTGACCATGGTGCAGCAGCAGCTGACTGTGGTATGATAGTATTTCTCACCCTTTTTACCACTGGGTTAGCACTAGAGGCTTTCTTGGGGCCCATGGTCACTTATTTTGCAGATGAAATCACCAAAAACGCTGTAATAATACGAAATGTTCCGATTGTATGCTTGGATGTTACCGCGGAGGCTGGCTTGTAAACAATGCCACTGGCGGAACATGTGAAGCTGGCTCAGGCCGCACATTAGAAGCGTCTCGGATGAATAGCGTTGAGCGAGTTTTTTAGCGGTATGTGTGGCAAAATTTTAGTGATAAAATGTATCGGTATGCGGATTTAACGTTATGTGATGCCAACGGTATGCGAGGGTCCACTGTACTAGTATACTCCAGGTATAACCAATGATATAGTAAAGGGTATACAATTAAGTCTTTTATCAAGTTCTTCTATACGGTGCAGATTTTTTTTCTGCAAATGCAGTTGAATAGCATATGGAAAAAATCTTCAAAGGAGATACTATTCAATTTCTGATACACATTTTCAATCACATTCACAAAAGCCACAATATATAGACGAGCTTTATTTGCACTATATATAGCCTCTCCTCACTTAGCAACGTACTCGTTTCCCGATGACTCGGACTTACGATGGGTTCTCTGACCAGCATTCATACCTAAATAATGTATATTAGAGCTGATTTCCTCTATTCTGTTTATTACAATATACAGTACACTACTGTATAAACATTTAAAAATATACCAGAAATGTTATAAATGGCACAAAGGTGACATTAAAACAATATTAAAGATGCACAAATAACCTGCACATAAAAGAGAGAAGCTTACGACGACGTTTCGGTCCGACTTGGACCATTGACAATGTCAATGTGACTTTGTCAATGGTCCAAGTCGGACCGAAACGTCGTTGTAAGCTTCTCTCTTTTATGTGCGGGTTATTTGTGTATCGTTCCAGTCACGGTATTGTGCCTTTTTTTTTTTTGTTAATATCAAAGATGGTTGACACAAACCCACTACCATTATAGTTTGCTCCTCACTGAGCCATGTACACCTCCCATCCAACTTATGGCCTGCTCGACTTACGACCTGCTCGACTTACGACCTGCTCGATTTACGACCTGCTCGACTTACGACCTGCTCGACTTACGACCTGCTCGACTTACGACCTGCTCGACTTACGACCTGCTCGACTTACGACCGTGTTTTTTATGCCAAATTTCTGGGAAATAAACAACTATTTGTGTTGTACACAGTGTTTATCCTAAACCTTACAGTATAAAATACAGTACTAACAACATAAAAAGTAAAGTAAAACATGAAATACCAAAATAAAACAATAATATAAAGTCATTACAAAAATGTTTTGTTGATATTCAGTAGTAAAGTTCGACTTACGACCATTTCGACTTACAACCGGTTTCTCGGAACCGAACTCGGTCGTAAGTCGGATGGTAGGTGTAATTGGAAGATAAATAATAGAATGTACTAGAGTAGTCTGAGACAATACAATGTAGTATAGCAATAGTGTTGTAAGTGTAGTCTGAGACAAAACACAAAATAATATTTAAATGTCATAATTATAAATCAAATTGCTAATACCAGTTACCATCAAAGACAGTAAACTTCAGCATTTATGTAAATCAACTTATTTTATAGATGTCCGTAGATATAAGTTACTGTACTTTGAAGGCTGCCGGAAATGCTTTGCATAATGAGTTTTCTAGTATGCTAATAAACCCCATTTCAAGCCTATATGTAACCACCTTTTAGAAGGATGATTTAACCCGTAAACGGTCCAAACGTATATACAGTGGACCCCCGCATAACGATCACCTCCGAATTCGACCAATTATGTAAGTGTATTTATGTAAGTGCGTTTGTACGTGTATGTTTGGGGGTCTGAAATGGACTAATCTACTTCACAATATTCCTTATGGGAACAAATTCGGTCAGTACTGGCACCTGAACATACTTCTGGAATGAAAAAATATCGTTAACCGGGGGTCCACTGTATACGTTTTTCAACATTTGAAAGTACGTATGTAAAAAAAGTAGATATTCTTTTTGCTTTTTTACATTCGAAAATGTGTAAAAAGACTTCGATCTTTTTTTTTTTTTGTTATATTTGAAAATATGTAAAAAAAAACGTAGATCTACTTTGGTAGCACAACACATGTGAACGGAGATCTGCTTGGGCCATTTACGGGTTAAACAAAAATGTCTGATATACCCTGAGTCTTCTTACGCCAAGACTGTCCAATCCTTTATAAAGATGAGCATTTTTGCACTCCTAAATGCTCCAGTATGTTAACTTTGTTCAAATATAAAACAGGAGGAATTGTAACCAGTAACTGCATAACTTGGAGCATACAGAGTAGGTCTCCAGATTATAAATAACCAAAACTACACAAATCCTCACTGACAATGCACTAAGTCAGAAATTAATATTTTTCAAGCAATGCACAGTAGGAAAATGTGAAAGTCATCCTTTGTAATAGTCAACTCTCTTTTAAGGCTACTTTGTATAGTACAATTCTTTACCAATACAACACAATAAGTGTACCTAAAACTGTATCACAATGAAATAGTAAGTCGTACCTTCAAAATTTGTACCATTGTTCATTAACTACTTTTCTTATTGTATGTATAATTGCAATTAAACACTTTCATTATTCTTTTTAGGTCACCCTGCCTCGGTTCATTGAAAAAAAAAACAGTGATTAACAGTATAAGAAATACTACTTAATAGTCTAATTCTTAAGTAGTTATTCGTTATTAGAATTAGTTTTTATAGTCTTTGTCTAATTCATAAGTAGTCTTAAGTAGTGTTTAGTACCTAACATTGTGTTAGTACATGTAAACATTATCTTTGTATAGAATAAGACAAACAAAACTGAAACAGTAAATACAGTGGACTCCCGCTTTACGATCAGCTCCCAATGCGACCAATTATGTAAGTGTATTTATGTAAGTGCGTTTGTACGTGTATGTTTGGGGGTCAGAAATGAACTAATCTAATTCACAGTATTCCTTATGGGAACAAATTCGTTCAGTAATGGCACCTGAACATACCTCTGGAATGAAATAATGTCGTAAACCGAGGGTCCACTGTACTATGGCTATTACATGGTATTAAATTTTCAATATACTTTTTCAACAGGAATAATGAAAAACTGTTCTATAAAGGAGGAGGTTTATAAAGGAGGTTACTAGCAAGTAATATATCAGTGGTGTACAATATTGACCAGGTGATGAATTAGACGTAAGAGATTCATCAACACTTCAGTGATGATGAATGGTTTGAAAAACCGACAAGTTGAAGATTGAGACACTTATGCAGCATATGGGAATCTTTATTCAGGAAACGTTTCGCCACACAGTGGCTTCTTCAGTCCAATACAAAGAGGAAGGCGTAAGGAGAGGAGGAGAATGAGGTAATCAGTCCCTCAACCTGGAGTCGATGGACTGAACACATCGACTCCAGGTTGAGGGACTGATTACCTCATTCTCCTCCTCTCCTTACGCCTTCCTCTTTGTATTGGACTGAAGAAGCCACTGTGTGGCGAAACGTTTCCTGAATAAAGATTCCCATATGCTGCATAAGTGTCTCAATCTTCAACACTTCAGTGATCATCACCTGCTTCTTAATTGAAGGACTGATAACCTCGCCTTCTACTGTCTTCTCTATACAATTGTACAAGACTAAGGAAGACATCCCAATTTTGCACATACGTAATTCACCGCTCTCATGATGTAACTTACTTGCTATGTAAAGCAAGCAATGCATTTAACCCGTAAACGGTCCAAACGTATATATACGTTTTTTCAACATTTGAAAGTATGTAAAAAAAGTAGATCTTTTTTGTTTTTTTTTTACATTTGAAAATGTGTAAAAAAACTTTGATCTACTTTTTTTTTGTTATACAGTGGACCCCCGCATAGCGAACGCCTTGCATAGCGAACATTCCGCATAGCGAACGCTTTGATCGCTAAAATTTTGCCCCGCATAGTAGACAAAAACCCGCTCAGCGAACTTCGTCCGAGACGCGTCCAATGTGCGGCCTCAGCCAGCCTCACATGTGCCGCCTGTCCCATTGTTTACCAGCTAGCCTCCGCGGTAACATTCAAGCATACACTCGGAATATTTCGTATTATTACAGTGTTTTCGGTTCTGTTTGTTGAAAATAAGTGACCATGGGCCCCAAGAAAGCTTCTAGTGCCAACCCTGTGGTAAAAAGGGTGAGAATTAGTATGGAAATTAAGAAAGATTTTGAAGGGTTTGGGGCTAACCCTGAGAAGCCTATGCCAGTTGTGGAATCCATTGTGCCTACTTCAAAAATTAAGGAAATGTGTGCACAGTGGGTTGAACTGCAAACCTTTATGGATGAAAATCACCCTGACACAGCTGTTGCAAGGCGTGCTGGTGACTATTTCAATGACAATGTTATGGCCCATTTTAGACAAATCGTAAAGGAACGGGAGGTACAGAGCTCTATGGACAGAAAGAAGTCCAGTGACTCTGAAGCTGGTCCTAGTGGCATTAAAAGAAGAAGGGAAGTAACCCCGGAAAAGGACTTGCCTCCTCAAGTGTTAATGGAAGGGGATTCCCCTTCTAAACACTAACACTCTCTCTCCCCTCCTCCCATCCCATCAATCATCACCAGATCTTCAATAAAAGTAAGTGTCATGTAATTGTGCATGCCTTTTTCAGTTTGTGTGTACTAAAATTAACATTTTTTTGTGGTAAAAAAATTTTTTTTTCATACTTTTGGGTGTCTTGCACGGATTAATTTTATTTCCATTATTTCTTATGGGGAAAATTAATTCGCATAGCGAACATTTCGCATAACGACCAGCCCTCTTGCACGGATTAAGTTCGCTATGCGGGGGTCCACTGTATTTGAAAATATGTAAAAAACGTAGAACTACTTTTGTAGCACCACACATGTGAACGTAGATCTGCTTGGACTGTTTACGGGTTAAATTACAGTGGACCCCCGCTTGACGATCACCTCCGAATGCAACCAATTATGTAAGTGTATTTATGTAAGTGCGTTTGTACGTGTATGTTTGGGGGTCTGAAATGGACTAATCTACTTCACAATATTCCTTATGGGAACAAATTCGGTCAGTACTGGCACCTGAACATACTTCTGGAGTGAAAAAATATCGTTAACTGGGGGTCCACTGTACTTGCTAAGTAAAGCAAGCAATGCATTTAAATTACTTGCTAAGCAAAGCAAGTAATATGGTGCAATTACTTCCTAAGCAAAGGAAGCAATACCAAGAAGAACAAAAGCGCACAATACCATGGCTGGAACAGTACGTAAATGACCTACACATAGAGAAAAGCTAATGACAATGTTTTGGTTCGATTTGGGACATTTACAAAGTCACACTGTGTGACTCTGTAAATGGTTCTAGTGAGACGAAACACTGTTATAAGCTCCTCTCTCCTATGCAGGTTATTTGTGTGATACAGTTGGAGGGTTACCTTAGGCAGGAGTTGTGAAGTTCTTGGGGCAGGCAGAGCTTCATGGGACGAGTCAAGATCTATGAGTTTAGCTGTGGGTACCTGCCCACTGCCCAACCCAATTCCCAAACTACTTAAACTCTTTGCTGAAAATAAGAACTGACATTAGAAATGGACCATCATTCTATTTAGTTATTTACCCAAACATGAATAAATTGTATACGAGTGAAAGAGAGAAAACAGTATTTATATTGTATGGATTTAAAATGGTAAAACAAACAGTTCCAGTGTGTGGAACTGAAAATAGAGACATTAACAACATTTACATTACAGTACAGTACATGGCTTAAAAAAATTTCTTCCTATTTTATCTTAAAAAATAAGGCTTATCTGGAGAGTACATAATATAGAATAAAAAAAAATCTTATTATTTTTTTTTATTATCACACTGGCCGATTCCCACCAAGGCAGGGTGGCCCGAAAAAGAAAAACTTTCAACATCATTCACTCCATCACTGTCTTGCCAGAAGGGTGCTTTACACTACAGTTTTTAAACTGCAACATTAACACCCCTCCTTCAGAGTGCAGGCACTGTACTTCCCATCTCCAGGACTCAAGTCCGGCCTGCCGGTTTCCCTGAATCCCTTCATAAATGTTACTTTGCTCACACTCCAACAGCACGTCAAGTATTAAAAACCATTTGTCTCCATTCACTCCTATCAAACACGCTCACGCATGCCTGCTGGAAGTCCAAGCCCCTCGCACACAAAACCTCCTTTACCCCCTCCCTCCAACCCTTCCTAGGCCGACCCCTACCCCGCCTTCCTTCCACTACAGATTGATACACTCTTGAAGTCATTCTGTTTCGCTCCATTCTCTCTACGTGTCCGAACCACCTCAACAACCCTTCCTCAGCCCTCTGGACAACAGTTTTGGTAATCCCGCACCTCCTCCTAACTTCCAAACTACGAATTCTCTGCATTATATTCACACCACACATTGCCCTCAGACATGACATCTCCACTGCCTCCAGCCTTCTCCTCGCTGCAACATTCATCACCCATGCTTCACACCCATATAAGAGTGTTGGTAAAACAATACTCTCATACATTCCCCTCTTTGCCTCCAAGGACAAAGTTCTTTGTCTCCACAGACTCCTAAGTGCACCACTCACCCTTTTCCCCTCATCAATTCTATGATTCACCTCATCCTTCATAGACCCATCCACTGACACGTCCACTCCCAAATATTTGAATACATTCACTTCCTCCATACTCTCTCCCTCCAATCTGATATCCAATCTTTCATCACCTAATAGTTTTGTTATCCTCATAACCTTACTCTTTCCTGTATTCACTTTTAATTTTCTTCTTTTGCACCCCCTACCAAATTCATCCACCAATCTCTGCAACTTCTCTTCAGAATCTCCTAAGAGCAGTGTCATCAGCAAAGAGCAACTGTGACAACTCCCACTTTATGTGTGATTCTTTATCTTTTAACTCCACGCCTCTTGTCAAGACCCTCGCATTTACTTCTCTTACAACCCCATCTATAAATATATTAAACAAACACATCCTTGTCTAAGGCCTACTTTTACTGGGAAATAATTTCCCTCTTTCCTATGTACTCTAACTTGAGCCTCACTATCCTCGTAAAAACTCTTTACTGCTTTCAGTAACCTACCTCCTACACCATACACCTGCAACATCTGCCACATTGCCCCCCTATCCACCCTGTCATACGCCTTTTCCAAATCCATAAATGCCACAAAGACCTCTTTAGCCTTATCTAAATACTGTTCACTTATATGTTTCACTGTAAACACCTGGTCCACACACCCCCTACCTTTCCTAAAGCCTCCTTGTTCATCTGCTATCCTATTCTCAGTCTTACTTTTAATTCTTTCAATAATAACTCTACCATACACTTTACCAGGTATACTCAACAGACTTATCCCCCTATAATTTTTGCACTCTCTTTTGTCCCCTTTGCCTTTATACAAAGGAACTATGCATGCTCTCTGCCAATCCCTAGGTACCTTACCCTCTTCCATACATTTATTAAATAATTGCACCAACCACTCCAAAACTATATCCCCACCTGCTTTTAACATTTCTATCTTTATCCCATCAATCCCGGCTGCCTTACCCCCTTTCATTTTACCTACTGCCTCACGAACTTCCCCCACACTCACAACTGGCTCTTCCTCACTCCTACAAGATATTATTCCTCCTTGCTCTATACACGAAATCACAGCTTCCCTATCTTCATCAACATTTAACAATTCCTCAAAATATTCCCTCCATCTTCCCAATACCTCTAACTCTCCATTTAATAACTCTCCTCTCCTATTTTTAACTGACAAATCCATTTGTTCTCTAGGCTTCCTTAACTTGTTAATCTTACTCCAAAACTTTTTCTTATTTTCAACAAAATTTGTTGATAACATCTCACCCACTCTCTCATTTGCTCTCTTTTTACATTGCTTCACCACTCTCTTAACCTCTCTCTTTTTCTCCATATACTCTTCCCTCCTTGCATCACTTCTACTTTGTAAAAACTTCTCATATGCTAACTTTTTCTCCCTTACTACTCTCTTTACATCATCATTCCACCAATCGCTCCTCTTCCCTCCCGCACCCACTTTCCTGTAACCACAAACTTCTGCTGAACACTCTAACACTACATTTTTAAACCTACCCCATACCTCTTCGACCCCATTGCCTATGCTCTCATTAGCCCATCTATCCTCCAATAGCTGTTTATATCTTTCCCTAACTGCCTCCTCTTTTAGTTTATAAACCTTCACCTCTCTCTTCCCTGATGCTTCTATTCTCCTTGTATCCCATCTACCTTTTACTCTCAGTAAACATGTACATCCTGAAGTCTACTCAACAGTCTTTTATCTACCAATACATAATCCAACAAACTACTGTCATTTCGCCCTACATCATATCTTGTATACTTATTCATCCTCTTTTTCTTAAAATATGTATTACCTATAACTAAACCCCTTTCTATACAAAGTTCAATCAAAGGGCTCCCATTATCATTTACACCTGGCACCCCAAACTTACCTACCACACCCTCTCTAAAAGTTTCTCCTACTTTAGCATTCAGGTCCCCTACCACAATTACTCTCTCACTTGGTTCAAAGGCTCCTATACATTCACTTAACATCTCCCAAAATCTCTCTCTCTCCTCTGCATTCCTCTCTTCTCCAGGTGCATACACGCTTATTATGACCCACTTCTCGCATCCAACCTTTACTTTAATCCACATAATTCTTGCATTTACACATTCATATTCTCTTTTCTCCTTCCATAACTGATCATTCAACATTACTGCTACCCCTTCCTTTGCTCTAACTCTCTCAGATACTCCAGATTTAATCCCATTTATTTCCCCCCACCGAAACTCCCCTACCCCCTTCAGCTTTGTTTCGCTTAGGGCCAGGACATCCAACTTCTTTTCATTCATAACATCAGCAATCATCTGTTTCTTGTCATCTGCACTACATCCACGCACATTCAAGCATCCCAGTTTTATAGTTTTTCTTCTTCTCTTTTTTAGTAAATGTCTACAGGAGAAGGGGTTACTAGCCCATTGCTCCCGGCATTTTAGTCGCCTCATACGACACGCATGGCTTACGGAGGAAAGATTCTTTTCCACTTCCCCATGGACAATAGAAGAAATAAAGAAGAACAAGAGCTATGTAGAAAAAGGAGAAAAACCTAGATGTATGTATATATATATGCATGTGCATGTCTGTGAAGTGTGACCAAAGTGTAAGTTGGAGTAGCAAGATATCCCTGTTATCTAGCGTGTTTATGAGACAGAAAAAGACACCAGCAATAATAAAAAAAAAAAAAAATTTTTATTAACACATTGGCCATTTCCCACCAAGGTAGGAATTCCCAAAAAAGAAAAACTTTCACCATCACTTTTTTGCCAGAGGCATGTTTACACTATAGTTATTATAAAACTGCCACATTAACACCCCTCCTTCAGAGTGTAGACACTGTACTTCCCATCTCCAGGACTCAAGTCCAGCCTGCCAGTTTACCTGAATCCCTTCATAAATATTACCTTGCTCACACTCCAAAAACACATCAAGTCCTAAAACCATTTGTCTCCATTTGCTACTATCTAACACGCTCATGCATGCTTGCTGGAAGTCCAAAATAAAATATATATTGTAATAAACAATGCAGGCATGTGTGAGCATGTTTGATAGGAGTGAATGGAGACAAATGGTTTTTAATACTTGACGTGCTGTTGGAGTGTGAGCAAAGTAACATTTATGAAGGGGTTCAGGGAAACCGGCAGGCCGGACTTGAGTCCTGGAGATGGGAAGTACAGTGCCTGCACTCTGAAGGAGGGGTGTTAATGTTGCAGTTTAAAAAACTGTAGTGTAAAGCACCCTTCTGGCAAGACAGTGATGGAGTGAATGATGGTGAAAGTTTCTCTTTTTTGGGCCACCCTGACTTGGTGGGAATCGGCCAGTGTGATAATAAAAAAAAAATAATAAAAAAATATATGAAAGAAGAAAGCAGTGACAGGCAAAATATCCTCATAATGTTATGTTACATAATGTTATGGAATGAGTGTCTGTCACATAGAATTAGATCACTAAGGTCAGGGCCCCTCACACAGAACTGTCATGAGGTTAGCTGACTCAGATAAGCTGTGAGTATTAAATTTTGGCCTAGATATGAGAGACTGGGTCTTTATGGTGAGTGTGCACCATATAAAAAATCTTTCCCCATGAATTGCATGATAGGAAAAACAAAACTGTGGTCTTGTTTGGTTTAAAATAACTCTGAAGCGTTTTCTAGGATGGTTTTATTGGATGTTTCTTGGTATTATTTGATAGAATGGGAGAAATATTTTGATTGGTTTCAAAACTGGAAGAAGCTTGACATTGGGCTCAGAGTAGCGGAAATATTCGATTTTTGTCAATGTTCTAGAAGATGGACAAGGCCCCTCAATGCCCAGTCTGTTTTATGGGGTTTTGATTCAATTATCAGGATGCTGTAAACCATGAATAATCTTTCCTAGTTATATTTTATTACTGAGAAATAGAGTAAATCTTTTATTTTTATGGGTAAGAAAGCAAGTGTAGGAAAGTGTTTAGGAGAGTTTTAGGGACGTGACTGATGAACAGAGGAAATGTTTGTGCCACGAATGTTTACACTGTTTATTATGGACTATTTTTAGAGTAGTTTAAATAGTTAAATGGGCAGTTTCATGTGCTCAGTCAACAGAATGGTAAGCATACTAGCAAAACAGCTAAGAATCTGGTCAACTGAAACAATGGAACAGACTTAAAATAGGAAAAATTACTGTGTATAAACTGCACAGAGATCGCTAACTTTGCACCTGTGTAATTCTGTAAATTTTCCATCAAATTTTGTATTTTTTATGTCGCCTTCAGAAAAAGATTCTCTACCATTTCAGTTTTTTTTTTTTTTTTTTTTAAACTTTTGGATATTGAGAGCAGGTTTTATTTAGGGGATCTGGGCAGTGAAAGGGTTAAGGAGTAGTTAAGAGTTTTTATTTGGATGGTGAGGCTCAATTAGGGTATACGAGAGGGAGATTATCTTCCAGTAAACGTAGGCCTTAGGCAGGGATGCATGACGTCACCATCTTAATAGATGGAATTACTATAAAAGAAATGTGTGCCAGGGTGTTGGGAAGAGGTGAGGGATTAAAAGATAGAGAATTTGATACAAAATGGAAGTTGTCACAGTTGCTTTTTGCTGATGACACTTCTTGTGACAAATTCTGACAAGATGTTTCAAAGGTCAGAGGAGGGTGAGAGTAACAAATGGTTAAGTCAATAAAAGATTGGATATCAATTTAGAGGGAGGAGGTATGAAGAAAATGAATGTAGCAGTATTGAGAAATTTGGCAGTGACCATGCCAGTAGCCGAGTCTATGAAAGATGAGGTAAAGCACAGCATAGACGAAGGGAAATAATGAAGCTGGGTGGTGTGATATCTGTGCAATGAAAGCTTATCTGAGGCAAAGAGGGGAATGTACCAGATTATGATGGTAGATAAACATATTTCAATGGACCTTTTTTTTAATGGACCTTCTCTTCCTCATCTATTCTATGATTCAACTCGTCATTCGTAGATTTATTTGCTGGCACTCCCAATTACAGTGGTACCCCGAGTTTCATACATGATTCATTCCAGAAGGCTGTTCGAGTGCCGTTACTGAACGAATTTGTTCCCATAAGGAATAATGTAAATTAGATTAGTCCATTTCAGACCCCCAAAAATACGCTTGCAATAATACACTTAGTTAATTGTTCAAGTTGGGAGCAGTAAGAAACTCAGGGTACCACTGTACCTAAATGCATTTGTCTCCATACTCCTCCCCCATCTGATGCCCAATCTTGTATTGCTTAAACTTCGTAATGTTGTTGGTATATTTATGGTACACTACACAAATAAACCACACACAGGAGAATGAAATTTAGGATCACGTTTCAGTCTGACTTAAACCATTAATTACAGTGGACCCCCGCATAACGATCACCTCCGAATGCGACCAATTATGTAAGTGTATTTATGTAAGTGCGTTTGTACGTGTATGTTTGGGGGTCTGAAATGGACTAATCTACTTCACAATATTCCTTACGGGAACAAATTCGGTCAGTACTGGCACCTGAACATACTTCTGGAGTGAAAAAATATCGTTAACCGGGGGGTCCACTGTATTTAATGGTTCAAGTCAGACTGAAACATTGTCATATACTTTATTGTCCGATATGCAGGTTATTTGTGTATTGGTCCAGTCATGGTATTGTGACTGTATTCTCTTCAAGATCTGTGATAAACACATGGCTTCATTCTGCAAAATCACATACGAGACACTGGTCTAAATAATGTGGATCTACATAAGAAACACTGGTCTAAATGATATAGATCTACATAAGAGAGATTGGTTTAAATGATGTAGATCTATATAAGAGACATTGAGAGGATTAAGAAACAGTGTGCATACTGAAAGTTAAGACACTTGTGCAACATCTGGTTATCTTTATTGTAGACGTTTTGCCATCCAGTGGCTTTATCAATACAGATTCTTGGACATAATTAGAAAACAGAAGAACTATATACAAAAGATGAGGTAATCAGTCCCTCAGCCTTGGAGGTGGTGTTCACAACACCATGGTTGTAGAGATTCTGAAGCAAAGGTAAGGAGACTGGCGCTTATATAGGAGTCAGTGAAGAGGGACGTGTAGCAGACGAGGGCATAGTCACTGGTAAGCGCCAGTCTCCTTACCTTTGCTTCAGAATCTCTACAACCACGGTGTTGTGAACACCACCTCCAAGGCTGAGGGACTGATTACCTCATCTTTTGTATATAGTTCTTCTGTTTTCTAATTATGTCCAAGAATCTGTATTGATAAAGCCACTGGATGGCGAAACGTCTACAATAAAGATAACCAGATGTTGCACAAGTGTCTTAACTTTCATCTTGTCGGTATTGTATACCTGTCTTTCACAGTGTGCATACTGAATAAAAGTAGAAGTCTGTAAGATTTACCTGTCATCTTGCACATTCATGAGACAGTAAGAGTTACCTGTCATCTTACTCGTTTATGAGACAGTAAGATTTACCTGTCATCTTACACGTTCATGAGACAGAAGATTTACCTGCCATCTTACACATTCATGAGACAGTAAGATTTACCTGTCATCTTACACGTTGAACATCAAAATGGTATACAATACCGACAGGTTGTTAGGTAAGACACATATGCAACAGTTAGACAACTTTATTCCGAAACGTTTCGCCTACACAGTAGGCTTCTTCAGTCTAATACAGAAAGTAGGCAGGAACAGTAGAGATGTGAAGACGATGTAATCAGTCCATCACCCTTAAAGTCGTAGAATTTGAGGTTGTCAGTCCCTCGGCCTGGAGAAGTTCAGTTCCATAGTCAGGAACTATCAGATAGTTCCTGACTATGGAACTGAACTTCTCCAGGCCGAGGGACTGACAACCTCAAATTCTACGACTTTAAGGGTGATGGACTGATTACATCGTCTTCACATCTCTACTGTTCCTGCCTACTTTCTGTATTAGACTGAAGAAGCCTACTGTGTAGGCGAAACGTTTCGGAATAAAGTTGTCTAACTGTTGCATATGTGTCTTACCTAACATCTTACACGTTCATGAGACAGTAAGATTTACCTGTCATCTTACACGTTCATGAGACAGTAAGATTTACCTGTTATCTTACACATTCATGAGACAGTAAGATTTACCTGTCATCTTACACGTTCATGAGACAGTAAGATTTACCTGTCATCTTACACGTTCATGAGACAGTAAGATTTACCTGTCATCTTACACGTTCATGAGACAGTAAGATTTACCTGTCATCTTACACGTTCATGAGACAGTAAGATTTACCTGTCATCTTACACGTTCATGAGACAGTAAGATTTACCTGTCATCTTACACGTTCATGAGACAGTAAGATTTACCTGTCATCTTACACGTTCATGAGACAGTAAGATTTACCTGTCATCTTACACGTTCATGAGACAGTAAGATTTACCTGTCATCTTACACGTTCATGAGACAGTAAGATTTACCTGTCATCTTACACGTTCATGAGACAGTAAGATTTACCTGCCATCTTACACGTTCATGAGAGCGAAAAAAAGATAAGTCATCCTGCCAGAGTGTGCAACTTTTAACATCTTCCCATTCCCACTCATTATATAGGACTGTTGGTTCTCCCTGGATGGTTGCTATCTAACAGGTGTATAAACTAACCTGTGTCAGGTGTGTCAGCACTACGACAGTAGGAGAGCGGCGGGGCAGGTTGTGGGGGTCCAGGAGACTGTGACACAGAGATGGGGTTGTGGGGTGACCCCACAGTGGAGGTTGCCTGCTGTGGTGCCTGACTGCTGGGGTGGTGGTGCAGGTGGTGGTGATGCAGGTGGTGGTGGTGGTAACTACTGCGTTGATCAACGTTACTACCACCACCACCACCACCACTGATTCCTGTTCCATTGACAGGCTGTTGCTGCTGTTGCTGTTGCTGCTGCTGCTGTTGCTGTTGCTGTTGCTGCTGTTGATGATGTTGATGCTGCTGCTGTTGCTGCTCTGGGGGCATGTGTTGGTCACCAGACTTATCTTGAGCCGGATGAGAGGTGGATACTGGTATGGATGTAGAAGCGGATGTTCCACTGGCGGATGACTGACGTACTGGCAAGGGCGGTCCGGAGGATGATGGCGTCTACAAGGAAAAAACAATTGAGGACAAATTTACAAAACCCCATACAAAAATTAATACATTTGCAGCAACACCTCTCGACAAGCCATTCAAGGCAGGGAAGGTGATGACAAGCTGTAGAAGGACTCTTGATCCAAGGAACTGCAGATACACTCCAATTACTTGGCTCAAACCTAATCACCACCAATTCCCCAAGTACACCTGGAGGGTGCTTCAGGCATCAGTGCCCCCATGGTCTGGTCCATGACCCGGTCTGGTGGTGGATCAGGGCCTGATCAACCAGGCTGTTACTACTGGCTGCACATAAACCAAAGTATGAACCACAGCCTGACTGGTCACGTACTGACCAGCTGGGCTGTGGTTCATATGGTGAGTGAGGATGTTACAGTTCTGGAGATGGGAAGTACAGTGCTTGTACTCTGAAGGACGAGTGAGGAAGTTAGTTATAAGGGTCATCACGATAATAACATCTATGTAACTCTGGCTGGACAACAATGTAATGGATGACAGTTCAATTACTTTTGTCTCACTACCATGCACAGAGATGGAAAGTGTCTTCAAAATATTGTCTAAAAATAAAGGAATAAGCAAATTTCAGTCATATTTACCAATTAAGCCACAACTTTTAACAAGCTAACGTAATGTGTGTGTTTAAAATATTCAGTGTTTAACCCTCTCAGGGTCCACACCCCCGATTTGAAACTTGTTCTTACGGTCAATAAAGTGTACACCCTCCTCCCTCCCCCTCAGAAAAAAAAAAATCTGAAATGGTAAAGAATGTTTCTGCAAAGGAAATGACACCAAAATTATGGAATTATGCTGGTGCAAAGTCACTGATCTCAGCACAATTCACGCACTGGTGATTTTTGTCCACTTTGAGGCCTGCTTTAGGCCAATTCCATTGTTCCAGTCAACCAAATTTTTAGGTATTACACTATTCTGCCTTCCATTCTGTCAAATAAGCACAAGAAACTGCCCATTCAACTATTTCAACTACCCAATAAAGTGACACGAATTTGGTAATTTTGCCAATTTTACACAAAATTAAAAAATGCCAATACAAAAACAGAATCCATAATAAACAATGTAAACCTTCCCAGCATTAACCCTTTGAGGGTTTTGGTCGTACTAGTACGTCTTATGCGTAGGGGTTTTTGACGTACTAGTACTCATAAATTCTAGCGGCCTCAAATCTAGTGGGAGAAAGCTGGTAGGCCTTCATATGAAAGAATGGGTCTATGTGGTCAGTGTGCACAGTCTAAAAAAAATCCTGCAGCACACAGTGCATAATGAGAAAAAAAAAAACTTTGACCATTTCTTTTTAATGCAGTGTATTTTCGTATGGTATTTATTGTTGTATTCTAGTTTTCTTGGTCTCATTTTATAGAATGGAAGACATATTACAGAAATTGAGATGATTTTGACTGGTTTTACAATGAAAGGTGCCTTGAAATTGAGCTCAAAGTAGCAGAAATGTTCGATTTTTACCAAACTTCAAAAGTAAACAAATCGTGCCAAGCGTGCAATACACGTCAACTGGTGAGTCTAATATTCTTTCACAAGTGCACCAATAATATTTATACCATTTTTTACACTAATGCAGTAGTCTGCATCTTATATTTTTTGTGAGAATAAAAATTCAAAGTGGAAAGTAAAAGAATATAAGAGGGGCCTTGAGACGTGACTAATGACTAGAGGAAATGTCATTTTAGTGCCAGGAATGTCTTTCTTGTTTATTCTGGACCCTATTCGGAAATTGGCATCTTTTGAAATTTGTGTGAAATTGGCAAAATTGCTAAATTCTGACCACTGTACTGGATAGTTGAATTTCATAAATGGGTGGTTTCTTGCACCCATTCGATAGACAAAATGGAGTTCTAGCGAAATATTCATGTTTTTTGACGACTAGTACAGTGAAATTGGCCGAAAATGGGGCTCAAAGTGGGCAAAATCGCCGATGCGTAAACATCGCCGAGACCGCTAACTTTGCGAGAGCATAATTCCGTAAGTTTTCTATCAAATTTCAAACTTTTGGTGTCTTTATGATCGGGAAAAGATTCTCTATCATTTCATAAGAGAAAATATTTTTTTTTTTTTTTTAAATTTGGCCGACCCTGAGAACGAGTTTCGGAGAGGGCCTGTCGACCCTCAAAGGGTTAAGATAATATTTCCTCTGTTCATTAGTTCATTAGTAAGTGTAATACAGCCTCTCCTCACTTAGCAACATACTCATTTACTGACGTGGTGTTAGGAATGGCACATTGTCATTAAGTGAGGAGAGGCTGTACAGAAATTATTACACTTGCTCTCCATTTTAAATTATTATTCTCACACAGTACAGAACATTTACTTTATTTCTCAGTAATAAAATATAACCAGATAAGATTGTTCATGGTTTACAGCATCCCAATAATTGAATCAGACTCATTAAAAAATCATAACACAGACTGGGGTTGTAAGGGGCCTAACCTGTCCTCTGGAATATCGTCAAAAATTTAACGTTTCCACTAATTTGAGCTCAATTTCAAGCTACTTCTAGTCCTGAAAGATATCTATTTCAGTAATATGTCTCCCATTCTATCAAATGATAGCAAGAAACAATCAATTAAACCATAAAAACCGTCGTAGAAAACACTGCCAATTTGTTATTTTAACCCTTAAACTGTCCAAACGTACGTCTACGTTCACGTGCATAGCGCTCCGAATGTATTACTATGCTTTTATTACATTTGAAAGCATGTAAAATAAAACGTAGATCTACGTTCAGTGCGTTACGCATGTGAACGTAGATCTACGTTTGGACAGTTTAAAGGTTAAACAATGAACACAGTTTTGTTTTCTCATCATGCACTGTGGGGGGCAGGAATTTTTTTATATGGTGGACACTCACCACACAGACCTAGTCTCTCATATTTAGGCCAAAATTATCACTCATAGTTTGGGTGACGTGACTGCATGACATAATACAGTGTGTTTCAGAAAGATAAACCCAGTATTGGTTTGTTAGTGGTTTTGTGCCTAACATGTCAGTGGCTTTGTGCCTAACATGTCAGTGGCTTTGTGCCTAACATGTCAGTGGCTTTGTGCCTAACATGTCAGTGGCTTTGTGCCTAACATGTCAGTGGCTTTGTGCCTAACATGTCAGTGGCTTTGTGCCTAACATGTCAGTGGCTTTGTGCCTAACATGTTAGTAGCTTTGTGCCTAACATGTCAGTGGCTTTGTGCCTAACATGTCAGTGGCTTTGTGCCTAACATGTCAGTGGCTTTGTGCCTAACATGTCAGTGGCTTTGTGCCTAACATGTCAGTAGCTTTGTGCCTAACATGTCAGTGGCTTTGTGCTTAACATGTCAGTGGCTTTGTGCCTAACATGTTAGTGGCTTTGTGCCTAACATGTTAGTGGCTTTGTGCCTAACATGGCTTTGTGCCTAACATTATTTTATTACATATAAAGTATAGTATTTAGTTTCCTGCAGATAAAACAGCTGTATAAATATAAAGCCACAAAGCTGGTGCCAGATGCTCACGTTTTTCTTGTTTTGTTTTTTTCCATTTAGGTGGTTTTTATGTTCTGATATTTACAAATTATCCACAGGGAAGTGGAACAGAATTCTTCCTGTGTAAGCCATGCGTGTCGTAAGAGGCAACTAAAATGCCGGGAGCAAGGGGCTCGTAACCCCACCTGTATACATTACAAAATTTAAAAAGAGAAACTTTCGTTTTTCTTTTTGGGCCACCCTGCCTCGGTGAGATAATTATAATCATAGGGAGCGCTAAACCTGTAGGATTATACGGAACCTGTGGGGGGGGTGGAAAGTATTCAGGCTTAAATCAGGGAAATGGAGCACAGATCCAATTTCCTTGATCAAGATCCCCTCACCAGCATCAAGGAACCTCCCTTGAGGAGCCTCAGTGGGATACGGCCAGTTTGTTGAAAGAAAGAAGATTTACAAATTATAGTAGATCATGTGATTTCATAGCCATTGATTGTTCTGACACAAATACAGTGGACCCCCGGTTAACGAACTTTTTTCATTCCAGTAGTATGTTCAGGTGCCAGTACTGACCGAATTTTTTCCCATAAGGAATATTGTGAAGTAGATTAGTCCATTTCAGACCCCCAAACATACACGTACAAACGCACTTACATAAATACACTTACATAATTGGTCGCATTTGGAGGTGATCATTATGCGGGGGTCCACTGTATTAGGTACGGAAATAGTAATGAAAGTCACGTAGTACTTGCACGCTGACAGGTGAACATGTCCACCTGCATTCGTCACATACTATTGTCTAAAAATACATATGCACATAATTTATGTCTCAGCAATGCTTTTATAAGTCGTCAAGTGTATGATACTCCATGAAGCACAGTCATACAGTGTCACCCCCACACTGCTGACACATGCATCATGTGTCCTGTCATTGTTGGAGTCATCTTGTGCTGTGGGCACACACAACACACCTTTTCTGAAAATACTTCTTTTTTCTGGGTAGACAGTTGTATGAGGAAGTGACTGTTAGACTGCAATTGGTCAGGTACTTTACCCTCTGGTCGCAAGTGAGGGGCAGGTATGAGTGTGATGTGGTAGTTCTGTACAATCTGCTCGTTGACATTCAGGGTGAATTAGGCACACTGAGGTCGTTCCCCGGTATTTATCTGGTACATATTGTAGGTGTTTAGCATTGCAATGTCTACACAGTGGAAAAACAATTTTATGTACCTCTTGTAACTCCTGCCTGCCTGCCTGCCCACACACACACGATGAACCCTATTTGCATGTTACACTTGTTGACTAGTTGCGTATTGTTCATATAGTCAACAACAAAAGCAGCTGGCTTTACAAAGAGTTCATTGGTGTCCCTGTTCACTTTATACCATCCGGTTTCTGTGGATGGTTGACAGCAACATCACGTCCCATTTGTCATGCCACATCAGTGCCATGGTGCCATTGGCCTGAAATGCTTGCACTACACTGCACCATCAACACTATCTCCAGTGAACCTTGGTAAATGTTTTCTATTACATCTCGCTGTTCCACATATATCAGTATTGTTCACGTGGAGGAAATCAGCGAGCACAGGGCTTGTATACCAGTTGTCTGTGAACACTGTATGAATGACCCTTGTTGTTGGCAAGATGATGATCTTGCCGACAACAACACTGGAAATGCTCAACATCCACCAGGTACCATAGTGTGTTTCTCCCAGTGTAGACAATGACATCCAACACACCACCACTCTCACAGTCACAAAACAAAAAATTTTATACCAAAGTGATTACATTTGCTTGGTACATAGAGTTTGAATGACAGTCATCCCTTGAACAGAATCAAGGACTTTTAATTGTACATGAATGGTATACAATGCCGACAAGATGAAAATTAGACGTGTGCAACATCTGGGTATCTATATTGTAGGTGTTTTGCCATCAAAGTACAGTTGGAAGTACTCTAACTCCGGAGGCTTGTTCATGACGGGACATTCTGGCAGGATGCCACTACCACTGGTATCAAAACTGAAAGAATGCGGCATGAATGTTACACATTTTTTCCCATTCCATTTACGTCTGATGGCATGGGCTGTGGTGGATGAGTGACTGGAGTAGGTGCTGGGTGGGCGGTCCATTGCCTGCCCGTCCAATGTACCATGTGTCCCAGGCACTTTCCCACCCACCATCTCCTCCATCCAAGAATATTCCCCTTTATGATCTGTATCACTAACAGTGGCTGGGGTTTTGAACATGCCCTCCCACTACCCTTGGGAACTGTATATGGCACACTGCCTCAACATAGGCTACAATGCCTATAGGTGTGCTTTACTGGCATAATGGCATAAAATCAATCTCATCATCATTAATATCATTTCCCCTATTTTCAACATGAATGTGGGAATGTATTAATTTTCACTCCTGTTGTGGCCTCTAACTAACCACACTGGCCACCCCAGAGGTGCTGGGCTGAGGGTCATCTGGGTTATCATCAATATTTTTTATTTCCTTAATCATTTACAGCCACATCCATCTCAGACCCACTAAACTTGGGGTCAACACCACTTTCCACGAATAGGAGTGTTGATACGGTGGGACCTCGGTGAATCCCTGGGGTTTTCCATGGCACTCATTCTAACTGCTGCTAACATCAACTAGTGCTCCCACAAGGTACTACAGAGTCCCAGATTTTTCTAGTATGGTGTACACCAAGTGCACAGACCCATTCTCTACTGCCTAGGCCTACCGGGCCTGTGGCACCAAATTTGAAAGTAGGGAAAATAGTACGTTGATGTATGCTCAGAGTGCTAGTGGAAATGTGTGGATCAATGTCCTCACAGTTTAAGGGTTAACATGCATGTTGCTTTGTGTTTAAAATGTTGTTTTGTTTGTGTTTAACATGTAACAGGCCATCGAGGATCTCTCGGGATTTCTGTTTTTAAACTATGAGAAAACGTTAAGAAAAGCGCATAACGGAGATAAAACACCTCAATTACTGGGAGCGCTTGAGGTTCCTGAACCTGTATTCCCTGGAACGCAGGAGGGAGAGATACATGATTATATACACCTGGAAAATCCTAGAGGGACTAGTACCGAACTTGCACACGAAAATCACTCACTACGAAAGCAAAAGACTTGGCAGACGATGCAACATCCCCCCAATGAAAAGCAGGGGTGTCACTAGCACGTTAAGAGACCATACAATAAGTGTCAGGGGCCCGAGACTGTTCAACTGCCTCCCAGCATACATAAGGGGGATTACCAACAGACCCCTGGCAGTCTTCAAGCTGGCACTGGACAAGCACCTAAAGTAGATTCCTGACCAGCCGGGCTGTGGCTCGTACGTTGGTTTGCGTGCAGCCAGCAGCAACAGCCTGGTTGATCAGGCGCTGATCCACCAGGAGGCCTGGTCACAGACCGGGCCACGGGGGCGTTGACCCCCGAAACTCTCTCCAGGTACTCCAGGAAAGCTTCTGAAGTGTTGCTCTACATCTGAAACCTTAAACCAATTAATAAAGGTCTTATTATCTCTGAAGAAACAGTAAGTGGATGAGAGAAGCATGACACTGGTCATAATTACTACGAAAAAATACAAGTTCCTCTACAATAACCGACAGAGAAAGTATTAGGTGATCTAGTGAAAGGATCACTGGTTGATCTACCATCAGTCACTGTTTCTACTGTGAGGCCTTGTAGTACGATGCATAAGTCACAGACTAGGCTATCAACTGCACTAAAACCTCTGGTTTTCTGTGAGTGGGATTTTTTAGGTTTCATGGTGTATGTGATCACCTTTTGTGTGTGACAGTGCTGTTCTTGTTGTGAAGCAGTGTTTGTGTTAGTGTCCCTCATGTCACCATGACTCTCCTTGTAGTGAAGCAGTGTTTGTCACAGTGAAGCAGTGTTTGTGTGTGTCCCTTATGTCACCATGACTCTCCTTGTAGTGAAGCAGTGTTTGTCACAGTGAAGCAGTGTTTGTGTGTGTCCCTTATGTCACCATGACTCTCCTTGTAGTGAAGCAGTGTTTGTCACAGTGAAGCAGTGTTTTTGTCACAGTGTCCCTCATGTCACCATGACTCTCCTTGTAGTGAAGCAGTGTTTGTCACAGTGAAGCAGTGTTTGTGTGTGTCCCTCACGTCACCATGACTCTCCTTGTAGTGGAGCAGTGTTTGTGTCACAGTGTCCCTCATGTCACCATGACTCTCCTTGTAGTGAAGCAGTGTTTGTCACAGTGAAGCAGTGTTTTTGTCACAGTGTCCCTCATGTCACCATGACTCTCCTTGTAGTGAAGCAGTGTTTGTCACAGTGAAGCAGTCTTTGTGTGTGTCCCTGTCACCATAACTCTCCTTGTAGTGGAGCAGTGTTTGTCACAGTGAAGCAGTGTTTGTGTCACAGTGTCCCTCATGTCACCATGACTCTCCTTGTAGTGAAGCAGTGTTTGTCACAGTGAAGCAGTGTTTGTGTGAGTCCCTCATGTCACCATGACTCTCCTTGTAGTGAAGCAGTGTTTGTCACAGTGAAGCAGTGTTTGTGTGTGTCCCTTATGTCACCATGACTCTCCTTGTAGTGAAGCAGTGTTTGTGTCTGTGTCCCTCATGTCACCATCAACTGACCACCTTGGCACAAATCTTTGCTGCTCAATTCCTTATCTTGTTGATGAGAGGAACCTACAAAAAGAAATTCCTCATGCAGTACTTCGATCCAACAAAAAACTATTTCTTTCTGTAGTACAGTTTTGAACCGTATGGGTTTGAAGATAATATGGTTTATAAATTAAATGCAATTAGTAGTATAAATTTTAATTCACTGCATTCTGCACTGATACTGGACTGATGAAAGTTAAGACACTTGTGCAACATCTGGATATCTTTATTGTAGATGTTTCACCATCCAGTGGCTTTATCAATACAGATTCTTGGACATAATTAGAAAACAGGGACTGATTACCTCATCTTTTATATACAGTTCTTTTGTTTTCTAATTATATGTCCTAGAATCTGTATTGATAAAGCCACTGGATGGCAAAACGTCTACAATGAAGATAACCAGATGTTGCACAAGTGTCTTAACATTCATCTTGTCGGTATTGTATACCTGTCTTGCACAACTGATACTGGACTGCTGCTATGTATCAGACTAGTGTGATGTTTACATCAGCATCACTCCAGATTCCAGCAGTGAACTTGTGTAGTCTTATACAGTACACACACACACAGTATGAAATACGGGTACCATTTTTATACACAAGTATGAGTGGAAAGAGGAAATACAATGACACTGAGCATTCTAGTCAACTTCAATGGTTAACATCAGATGAAAAACTAGAAATTATAAAAGATGAAGATGGTGCATAGCATGCTAAAATAGTATGTGACAAGAAAATGAATGAAGCATTGGTAGGTGAGCATATAAAGAATGAACATCAAATAAGACATGGAATGGCTACAGCTCCTATGTCTAAAGTGATTGTTAAAAATCATACCTGGAGTTTACCTGGAGAGAGTTCCGGGGGTCAATGCCCCCGCGGCCCGGTCTGTGACCAGGCCTCCTTAGGTCAGTGTCCCAGGATGCGACCCACACCAGTCGACTAACACCCAGGTACCCATTTTACTGATGGGGAACATAGACAACAGGTGGAAAGAAACACGTCCAATGTTTCTACTCTGGCTGGGAATCGAACCCAGGCCCTCACCGTGTGAAGCGAGAGCGTTAACCACCAGGCCACCAGAGCCACCATAGCTATGAAATGGATAATATCCAACATCTTTTAATGTTATGGATTGAAGACTGCAGCCAGAAAAGAATTCCATTAAGTCAGATGATGATTCAAGCTAAAGAAACAATTCTCTATTAAGTGTTAAAAAGAATGAAAATTGCAGTGAATTGGAAATTTTTCTGGCAAGTCATGGCTGGTTTTACAGCATTAAAAAGTGTATGGGACTCTGAATTACTAGTCAATGTGCCAGTGCTGACAATGAGGTAGCTGCAACATTTCCTAATGATCTAAAGAAATTAGTTCAAGAAAATGGCAACAAAGATGAGCAAATTTTAAACCTAGAAAAAAATGGCTTTTGGAAGATGTCATTATGCACTTATTGGTGGAAAAAGAATGATAACAACCAGGATATAAAGTTTCCAAAGATCATTTAACACATTTATTAGGTGGGAATGCATCTGGTGACTTTAAATTAAAGCCTATGCTGATGTACAGAGTGGAAAATCCAAGGTCTGTTAAATCCTATTCAAAAAATGCTCTTGCTGCTATATGGTGGTGAAATAAGAAAAAATTCCTTGATTAAGAGCCCTTCACCTGACTCAAAGGATCTCCATCAAAGGATCTCCATCAAAGGATCTCCATCAAAGGATCTCCATCAAAGGATCTCCATCAAAGGATCTCCATCAAAGGATCTCCATCAAAGGATCTCCATCAAAGGATCTCCATCAAAGGATCTCCATCAAAGAATGGACGTGAGATGACGTGAAGCAACAATGCTTGTAATGTTACCTGTTAACATTTGTCATCATTATTTTCTATCCTGGGTAACAAGACAGTTGTCTGAAGATTGCTTTGCAAATTATTTTTTTCTTACAGTTGAACAATATTGTAAAGATAATGATATGGATTTCAAAATTTCGCTGTTTTAGGAGAGTGCAGCAGGTTATCGTACTTCTGACTTGAATGACAATGCCAACGTAATTTGTAATTTTCCTGCCAGCGAACACAACATTATTGCAACCAATGGATCAGGATGTTATTGTTACATTTAAGGTCTATTATTTAAGATGTACTTTTGTGTAAGCCATAAAAGTAACAACTGGAGAATATGCCATAAGTTTAAACAAATTTTGGAAAGATTACAATATCCAAAATGCAGTTGAAAGCGTAAGTGAATCATGGATTGAAGTAACTGCCAGCAACGTGACGGCTGTTTGTGAGCTGGACAGACACCTATAGCCAGGACCCACTCAGCTGGGCTGTGGTTCATATGTTGGTTTATGTGCGGCCCCTAGTAACAGACTGAAAAGTCCCTGATCCACCACCAGGTCCGGTCATGGACCGGGCCGAAGGGGCATTGACCCCTGAAACCCTCTCCAGGTAGATTCCAGGTAAACTGCATTGTTTCAATGATTTTGTCACTTTTCAATCCCATACTGAAACTGAAAACACTGTGCAGCTTGGGACAGATCATCTCAGATTAGAAACTTTGGATTGTGAAAATGTGTGTCAGTACATTGACTCACATTCTGATGACCTTGATGATGTAACATTTGTGGAAATGGATCAGCAATGTTTATACGAAGAAACAGAGGAATATCAAGAAGAAAATATTGCGCCCACGACAGAAATCACATTGGGTGAATTATCAACGTCTAGACTTAAGTAGTCTTTAAATACAGTGGACCCCCGCTTTACGATCAGCTCCCAATGCGACCAATTATGTAAGTGTATTTATGTAAGTGCGTTTGTACGTGCATGTTTGGGGGTCTGAAATGGACTAATCTAATTCACAATATTCCTTATGGGAACAAATTCGTTCAGTAATGGCACCTGAACATACTTCTGGAATGAAATAATATCGTAAACCGGGGTCCACTGTATTAGGTTCATTCTGCCCGAAGTGCCTCGGTATGATAGTGACTTTCTTTGTACCAATCAAATTATGAAATGTAAACACACATTGTAACCTCTGCAAAGAAATAGTTTTTTTTCTTGTTTTGAATGTAATTGTGAAAGTAGAAGATGCCTGTGACTTCATAGTGAATGCTGATCCAAACATTGAATAAGACATTAGGCAAGTGTTACAAAATGATATTTCGTGCTATAAAGATTTTTTTTTTTTTCAACAAGTCGGCCGTCTCCCACCGAGGCAGGGTGACCCAAAAAGAAAGAAAATCCCCAAAAAGAAAATACTTTCATCATCAATCAACACTTTCACCACACTCACACATAATCACTGTTTTTGCAGAGGTGCCCAGAACACAAGAGTTTAGAAGCATATACGTATAAAGATACACAACATATCCCTCCAAACTGCCAATATCCCAAACCCCTTCTTTAGAGTGCAGGCATTGTACTTCCCATTTCCAGGACTCAAGTCCGACTATATGAAAATAACTGGTTTCCCTGAATCCCTTCACTAAATATTACCCTGCTCACACTCCAACAGATCGTCAGGTCCCAAGTATCATTCGTCTCCATTCACTCCTATCTAACATGCTCACGCACGCTGATATGTATGCTGATAAAAGAAAAAATTGTACAAACTACATTGTTCAACAATTTTTCCAAATAAAAATGATCTTTTTCTTCATGGTACATTGTTTATTTCCATCTATAATAAAAATCTTTATTTTTTTTTTTTTTTTTTATCTTTAGTAATTTATTTGCACTGTAATTTAGATTATCCAAATTACTGTACAAGGTATAATAATATACCAAATGTAATAAACATAGCTTATTAGTCTTTTTTAAAGTGTAGAAAAGTGAGGTTAAGTGAACAATAGTACAATCTGAAGAGTGCATTAACATTTTAAGTTGATTCAGTGATCTTAACCACTTGAGGGTTTGAGACGTAGTACGACGTGATGAGCTCAGCTCACTCGGAAAAGTTGTGAGTAGTAATTTGGGACTAGATATGAGAGAATGGATCTATGTGGTAAGTGTGCAACATATAAACTAAATTGTGCAGCATGTAGAACACAACGAGAAAAAACTGCGACCTTGTTTTTTTTATTTAAAACTGCAATTTTTGCAGTGTACAGTGGACCCCCGCATAACGATCACCTCCGAATGCGACCAATTATGTAAGTGTATTTATGTAAGTGCGTTTGTACGTGTATGTTTGGGGGTCTGAAATGGACTAATATACTTCACAATATTTCTTATGGGAACAAATTCGGTCAGTACTGGCACCTGAACATACTTCTGGAGTGAAAAAATATCGTTAACCGGGGGTCCACTTTATTTTTGTATGTTTTTTATGGCTGTACTCGTGGTTTCTTGGTCTCACTGATAGAATGGATGATATATTACAAAAACAGATAATTTTGATTCGTTTTAGGAATGACAATAGCTTAAAATAGAGGTTAAATTAGCAGAAATGTTTGATTTTTGCTGATGTTCAAGAGTAAACAAATCACATCATGCGTCCAATGTGTGCCAGCTCGTGGGTCTAATATGCATTCACAAGTGCGCTGATATTATTTATACAATTATTACAGTATTGCATAACAGTAAATCTTCCATTTTTTGGTGTGTAAAAATTCATCGTACAAATTAAAAATGAAAATGGAATTCATGTGTAAAGCCTGGAAATTAACTAATAAACAGAGGAAATGTTATTTTAGTACCAGGAATGTTTACACCGTTTAAATGTTTACAGTGGGCAAATTAACAATTTCTGATCACTTTATTGGGTAGTTGACTGAGCAGTTTCTTGTGCTCAGCTGATAAAACAGAAGGCATACAAGCAACACAGCTAAGAATTTGGTCGACTGGAACAGTGTAATTGGCCTAAAATAGGAGTCAATGTGGGCAAAATCGCTGAAGTGTAAATATTGCTGACACGACAAATTTCGTGACAGTGTAATTCCGTCAGTTTTCTATCAAATTATGTATTTTTTTATTACCTTCAGAAAAAAAGATTCCCTGCCATTTCATAAAAAAATATAATTTTTTTTTTTTAAATTCTTGAACCCTGTGGACAAGTTCCAGATCAGGGGCTGGGACCCTGTGGACAAGTTCCAGATCAGGGGCTGGGGCCCTGTGGACAAGTTCCAGATCAGGGGCTGGGACCCTGTGGACAAGTTCCAGATCAGGGGCTGGGACCCTGTGGACAAGTTCCAGATCAGGGGCTGGGACCCTGTGGACAAGTTCCAGATCAGGGGCTGGGACCCTGTGGACAAGTTCCAGATCAGGGGCCGGGACCCTGTGGACAAGTTCCAGATCAGGGGCCGGGACCCTGTGGACAAGTTCCAGATCAGGGGCCGGGACCCTGTGGACAAGTTCCAGATCAGGGGCTGGGACCCTGTGGACAACTTCCAGATCAGGGGCTGGGACTCTGTGGACAACTTCCAGATCAGGGGCTGGGACCCTGTGGACAACTTCCAGATCAGGGGCTGGGACCCTGAAAGGGTTAAATTAACTGGGTCTTCTTAAGTAGTTTCAAACTGGCTTCATGTCTTCAGGCTGTGGAACAATTATGAGACAGTGAAGAAACAAGAGGATGAAGATGTTACTCATGACTCCACGAAGAGGACGTGTTATGATCCAGTGTACGTGTCTCGGTAATATCTCTCAAGTGTTGTCTTACTACAGCAGCTACAGTAATGCTTGTAGAAAGAGTGTTCAAACGTTATCAGCTAAAATAATAAAAAGAAGGGAGGTTAGTTGTTTCCCAGGTCAAGACACCGCTGATCTGCGCCATTACACTGATGTGGGAATACTAGACGTGATTCAACACAATTGTTAATATTACTTTTATACGGAAGTGCTAAACCTGTGGGAGCTGAGTTTGATAAAATGGGAGGGAAGCTCCATTTACCTGGATGAAGAGCTAATCACCAATATCAAAACACCTTCCTTAACCCTTCAAGTGGCTATATGTAGAACCACATCACAGTATAAGAAGTCACAATACTGTGACTGGCACAATACACAAATAGATAAATGATTCAGAGAACTGACAAGTTGATAAATTAGGTGCATGTGCAACACTTTGGTATCTTCACTTGCCTAACTTTTTGGCATAACCTACTTCTACATGCAGATCTGTCAATGAGATATTACCTACATCTGCTTCACTTCGCCTGTGTACAGTATATAAGCCGCTTCTTCGTGCATATGCTGTATTCTTTTCAAGATTGATAGACTAATTATATCGACTCCAGGCTGAAGGACTCGTTACCTCAAACTCCTTCTGTTCTTCACCATTCTCCTTTGTGTGGACTGATGAAGCCACTGTGTGGCGAAACATTTCCTCAATAAAGATACCCAAGTGTTGCACATGCGCCTAATTTATCAATACACAAATAACCCGCACACAGGAAAGTGAATCTTATGACAACGTTTCAGTCCCACTCGGACCAGTGTAACAAGTTAACGTTCCAAGTTGGACCAAAACGTTGTCATGAGTGTCACTGCTATTTGCGGGTTATTTGTGAAGACGTCAACAAGGTCAGGGTCCCTCGTGGATTTCTGCATAATGAAGTCAGCTCACCCAGATAATCTGTGAGTGGTAAATTTTAGCCTAGATATGAGACACAGGGTCTGTGTGGTCTGAGTACACTATAAAAATCACTGCCTAACTGAGGTTTTCATGTACAGTCAGGCTCCATTTATACTGCAGGTTAGATTCTAGGCTACTGCTGTACAGTCAGGCTCCACTTACACAGCAGGTTAGGTTCTAGGCTCTTGCTGTACAATCAGGCTCCATTTATACAGCAGGTTAGGTTCTAGGCTACTACTGTACAGTCAGGCTCCACTTGTACAGCAGGTTAGGTTTTAGGCTACTGCTGTACAGTCAGGCTCCACTTATGCTCCAGGTCAGGTTCTAGGCTACCGCTGGACAGCAGCACTATATAGCCCTTGTGGTTTAGCGCTTCTTGTTTATAATAATGATAATAATAATAATGCTGTACAGTCAGGCCCCACTTATACTGCAGGTTAGGTTCTGGGCTACTGCTGTACAGTCAGGCCCCACTTATACTGCAGGTTAGGTTCTGGGCTACTGCTGTACAGTCAGGCCCCACTTATACTGCAGGTTAGGTTCTAGGCTACTGCTTTAGTCAGGCCCTACTTATATAGCAGGTTAGGTTCTTGGCTACTGCTGCAGTATATAAGAGGGCCCCACTTCACAGCAGTAGCCTGGAACCTAACCTACTATATAAATGAGGTCCTCCTATACTATAAAACATCATCCAATATTAAGAAAACTATGTATCCTGTGGAAATAAAGTATTCACTTATTATTTTGTTATTTATTACTGCATATACCTGTCTATGATTGGCCTCCGCTTGACTCTGTGGTTGTATACGTTGCCTCAGGGTGAAGAGCAGGTGTCGTACCGTCACATCAACGCCCCCAATGTGCAACTGTCTGAACTGTAAAATCTGACGCCAGGTTAAGCCAAACTCTCTCACTCCTTCACTGATTTTCTTTAGCACCTGAGGAAAACAGTTTTCACAATAATAAACAATGGTATAAATATTTCTCAGAAAAAATAAGTTTAAATAATAAGAGATTCGGGAAAATCAGTTTGGAGGACTCGAGTCCAGGAAGTTCAGTGTCTGAACTCTGAAGGATGGGTATGGATATTACTGTCCTGAAGGTGGGAAGTACAGTGTCTGTACTCTGAAGGATGGGTGGGGATGTTACAGTACTGGAAATGGGAAGTACAGTACCTGTACTCTGAAGGATGACTGAGGATGTTACAGTACTGGAGGTGGGAAGTACAGTACCTGTGCTCTGAAGGATGGGTGGGGATGTTACTGTCCTGGAGATGGGAAGTACAGTGTCTGTACTCTGAAGGATGGGTGGGGATGTTACAGTACTGGAGATGGGAAGTACAGTGTCTGAAGGATGAGTAGGGATGTTACTGTCCTGGAGGTAGGAAGTACAGTGTCTGAACTCTGACGGATGAGTGAGAATGTTAGCTTCAGGGACATCTGAACTGTGATGTCAAGACACTTTTGGTAACAGTCACTGAATGACTGATGGTAAATATACAGTATTTTTTAAATATTTTCATTAAAAATAAGTAATTATGGCCCCCAAAAACAGTAGTGATCCAAACAAGCCTAAAAGGAAAGTGAGAACAACAATTAAAGTGAAAGAAGAACTCATTGCAAAGTGGGAAAGTGGAACGTGTCAGACCTGGCCACTCAATACAGTATGGTGAAATCCACCATATCGTTATATTGAAAAATAAAGTCCATAAAAGAGGCTGATGTGGCAAAATGAGTGAAAGTTCTTGCTGTGAAAGTCACAGATAATTGAATGGAAAAGCTTTTGTTAGTATGGATTAACAAAAAACAATTGGCCGGTGACAGTTTCTGAGACAATTTGTGAAAAAGGAAAGCAGTTATATAGAGATTTTAGGCAAGACACCTCAGGAAACTGTGCTGAAAGTGATGAATTAATGACAAGTAGGGGCTGGTTTGATAGGTTTAAAAAGAGTGGGATTCATAGCGTTATAAGGTACGGAGAGGCTGCCAGTGCTGAGAGAGATAAGGAATTTAAAACCTATGTAGACACTGAAGGATTTATTCCTTCAATGTCTACATAGGTTTTTAACTGTGATGAAACCGGCCTCTTTTGGAAAAGAATGCCTATGAGAACCTACATCACACAAGATGAAAAATCATTACCAGGATACAAGCCTATAAAAGACAGCTAACACTCTTGTGTGGTAATGCTAATGGGGACTGCAAAATTAAACCATTACTAGTCTACCACTTTGTAAATCCAAAGGTATTTAAGAAAAACAATTTGATAAAGAGAAAACTCAGTGTGGAGGGCTAATAGTAAAGCCTGGGTAACAAGGCAGTTCTTCAATGAGTGGATACATGAGGTGTTTGTCCCAAGTGGGAAGCAGTACCTTGTGTTAAAAAATACTGCTAACCCCTTTCAGTGCCGGTCCCTTAGTACTACAGCTCTGAAGCCAAGGTCGGTCCCGTTGTACTACACCACAAGCTCAGCTTACTCAGATAAGTTGTGAGCAGTAAATCTGAGCCTATATATAAGAGAATGGGTCTATGTGGTAAGTGTGCACTGTATAAAAAAAAAAATCCTGCAGCATGCAGTGCATAATGAAAAAAAATCTGACAGCATTTTTGGTTTAAAACAGCAACTTTGCAGTGTATTTTCATATGGTTTTATGGTTATATTCTGTTTCTCCGTAAGCCATACGTGTCGTAAGAGGTGACTAAAATGCCGGGAGCAAGGGGCTAGTAACCCCCTTCTCCTGCATACATTACTAAAATTAAAAAGAGAAACTTGTGTTTTTCTTTTTGTGCCACCCTGCTTCGGTGGGTTATGGCCAGTTTGTCGAAAGAAAGAAAGAAAAGATTCTGTTTCTTGGTCTCATTTGATAGAATAGTTAAAGCCATATTTGGAATTTCTTGCAAATCCTTTAGTGATTGATGTCATCAACGATGGATGTCCTGTTGTTGCACCTTTTGCCTCAGATGTTTTGCTTCAATATAAACAGAGGTTATTGTGCTACAGGAAGATGTGGGTTTGAAACTAGTACATAAAAACTTATCTCTAACTAACTTTTGGAAACAAATTCCAAAAGCAAAGTATCCCAATCGTCAGAAAACTGACTTCTGACTACTCTGTTTTTGGGATAACTTACTGCTGTAAGTCTCTCTTTCTCTGTAATTATTTTCTTTTTTAACATATCAGCCATTTCCTACCAAGGCAGAGTGACCTGAGAAAGAAGAAACACTTTCACCATCATTCACTCCATCACTGTCATGCCAGAGGTGCACTTACACTACAGTTATAAAACTGCAACATCAACACCCCTCCTTCAGAGTGCAGGCAGAAGGGGTGTTGATGTTGCAGTTTTATAATTGTAAGTGCACTTCTGGCATGACAATGATGGAGTGAATAATGATGAAAGTGTTTCTTTTTTTTTGGGTTGCCCTGGCTTAGAGGGGAAACAGCCAATGTGTTAATACCAAAAGATGAAATTTATTAAATCAAAACATGGTGCTATCCTCACTAACAGTCGCCTCACTGAGCTTCTTAGAACAACTTTGACATCCTACCAACCAGATTTTAAACTACAGTATTAACTGCAAAAATGACGACTCAAAGTTTTCAACAAGCAGATTCAATGTATTCTACTTTAATAACAAAAAAAGGCACAATACCATGACTGGAACGATACACAAATAACCCGCACATAGAAGAGAGAAGCTTACGACGACCACCACCACCACCACTACCTCTTCCTGCTTATATATAGCCGTCCTGCTCCACCTCTGGTTAGTGTGACTTTGTAAATGGTCAAAATCGGACCGAAACGTCGTCGTAAGCTTCTCTCTTCTATGTGCAGGTTATTTGTGTATCTACTTTGATGACCAGGCCTGCTATATAGTTGTATTTTATTATTTATAAATACAATTTTAAAATATTTGTTGTGGTTCTTGAACATTCAAAAATGTCAGACAAGTACAGTGGACCCCCGGTTAACGATATTTTTTCATTCCAGAAGTATGTTCAGGTGCCAGTACTGACTGAATTTGTTCCCATAGGAAATATTGTGAAGTAGATTAGTCCATTTCAGACCCCCAAACATACACGTACAAACGCACTTACATAAATACACTTACATAATTGGTCACATTCGGAGGTAATCGTTATGTGGGGGTCCACTGTATTATATGTGGCTCTTCTTATTGAAGAACTTGCCCACCCCTGTTATGGCCACTATTTCTTGCATTCAAATCAAAAGTTTATTTCTTTGCAAAGGTTACTATGTGTGTTTACATTTCATAATTTGATTGGTAAAAACAAAGCCACTATCATGCTGAGACATGATAATGGTTTTGTTTATATGTACCACTATCATGCTGAGACATGATAATGGTTTTGTTTATATGTACCACTATCATGCTGAGACATGATAATGGTTTTGTTTATATGTACCACTATCATGCCGAGGCATGATAATGGTTTTGTTTATACCACTATCATGCCGAGGCATGATAGTGGATGACCTCTGACGCCATAATGATAGTTTGAGGAGTGAGATGCTGTAGTCTACTATATAAAAAGCTTTGCAAAGATTGATAAAGAGGCCTAGTGAGTATTTATCATTTTCATGCACTGTATAAGGAAGTCTAGCATTTTATGATTGCAGTATTTATTTTTATTCAGTCTGAAACCAAATTGGCATGAGTTTAGTATTATGCATGATGCCAGAAAAAGAGTATAATCTTTGTGTATTATTTTTCAAAAATTTTGTGTAACAATGGTAAGTTACACATTGGTCTAGTTATTTACATCCGTTGTCTCCACCTTTATTTTATTTTTTTTTTCAACAAGTCGGCCGTCTCCCACCGAGACAGGGTGACCCAAAAAGAAAGAAAAAATCCCCAAAAAGAAAATACTTTCATCATCATTCAACACTTTCACCACACTCACACATAATCACTGTTTTTGCAGAGGTGCTCAGAACACAAGAGTTTAGAAGCATATACGTATAAAGATACACAACATATCCCTCCAAACTGCTAATATCCACCTTTATATATTGGAGTAACTCTTGCTGTCTTGAGTAATGTCAGGAAAGTGTTGCTTTCTCGTGATATGTTAAACAATGTTGTAACGGCAGGTGAAAGGACAAGAGTTGTTCTTCTGAACAAGAGTGGTGATGCCTGAGCTGAATTACCTGTCTTGTTTTTCAGTGAATTAATTGTGTGATCTCGGTGGGTTCAGTCGCAGCAAGACAGATGTTAGAAAGTTTTCAACAAGGTAATCACTCGCTAGAGTATTTGTGATGAGAATTTTTTTCACTAGATTTGATTCTATGGTAGAAAAAGAAAATATTTAATTTATTGGCTGTTTCTACAGGCTGGAAATGTGCTTCAATGAGTTTAGATAGAAGAGTATCTCAGGTTTTGGTCAACTTCTAAGAACCCAGAATCTAAGTGTTTTTTTCAGGTCTGTTTCATATCACCTCTTGTTTCACTGTACCTCTTAAAATAGTAGAGTTGCTGGACTTCCTAATTAGTATGGTAAGGACTGGCTCGTAATTTTTTGGTATGTTCTTTAGTTATTAAGCCCAGCCTATTGTTTTATGTAGATCAGTTTATTATTGGATCTGAGGATGGTGTTTCTTAGCCAAAGGCTATTTAGTCTCTTTGCTATGATCTGCTTAGTTTTTATAGGACAATGCTTGTTGTAGAGGCTTTGTAATTTCTGTAGATTTTTTTTTTTTAGCCCATTCATCAATGTGTCTGTTATTGTTAAAGTCTGTGTTGCAGTCAGTGTAACTTAATGCTGTAGTGATGTTGTTTCTGGATGTCTCATCATGGAGACAAAATATCTTACTATATTCAAGTGGTATCTTACAAATATTTGTTATGAGGAAGGTGAGGTATTGTTTGTGCTACTGAACTTTATAATTATGACCATAATTTTTAAGGGGGTGGACTAGTAAGCCAGAGGAAGGCCTCGGTCAGATGACCAAAAGCTCCAACGGTGGCTCATATGACTAAGACCTGCATCATAAAACACTTGTCCAGTTTCCTGAAAAACCTTACATAACCTCTGTTATCCCAGCTTTGAGAAGGGCTAATATACTGGTCCATATATGAACAATTATGGCTGAACTTGTCTCACATAACCTTGTTTCTGTTATAGCTGGTATAAGCTATGAGTTGTTTATAGTATTAATGAAGTCTGTCATTGGTGGGTCCTCAGCTAGGCTGAGGACAAGACACCACAAGTAATAGTTAACCCTTAAATGGTCCAAACGTATATATACGTTTTTTCAACATCTGAAAGTATGTTTTACATTTGAAAATGTGTAAAAAAACTTTTATCAACATTTTTTTTTGTTATATTTGAAAATATGTAAAAAAAAGTAGATCTACTTTTGTAGCATTACGAATCTGAACGTCGATCTGTTTGGACCATTTAAGGGTTAATATCTGTTTAGTTTCTTGTTAGTTATTAGGTTTTTAAGGTTGTCACTAAAGTCTGGGATATTTGTACGAGGAACCCTGCTGATCGCACCAACTATCATGGGAGTTCTTTTGTTTTCTGTTAAGTTGTTAGCAGTTATGTATTCACCATATTTATCACTGCATCAAGTAGTTATTACATAACAGTTAACTGGGATAGTATATGGCAATTAACCCCCCGTTCCGTCCCGTACAAGTGATGTATGAATGGGTCAGCGTGGTCGGTGTGCGCAGTATGCAGAAAATCAGGGCGCCCCTACAGTGCATTGTGGGAAAGCCATATTCAGCACCCTGTGTTAACCATGCTGTGCAGTTGGAAAACCCTCACTACCAGGCAAATTGATCAACATCTGGGTCATTCCATGTCAAATGGACCAGGGGTCACCACCTGACCATCTCCGGTTGTGATAAAATTTTCCATGAAGGTTGGCATATATGTCATACTAACTTTGGGAAAGTTTAAGTTCATGATATGCAGCAGTAGTAATGCTATGGCCCTCAGAGTGGAGGCTGGTGAAAATTTCACCGACCCACGGCACACAGTCAACAATGCTCAGGTTATTGCTGTGGCTGATCTAGAAGAGTAAAAGATGTGTAAGTAGACATGCCTATATGACCTCAGGTGGTAGATTTAATACAGAACACAAAATTAAACCTTCCTTTAAAGCTGGGAAAAATTCTTGTATTTCAAAAAAAAAAAAAAAAAAAAAAAAGGGGGGTCCTCATTTGAGAAGTTTGTTAATTCTAATTTGTTTGAAAATGTTTTTGAAAAAAGTGAGATTATGAGGTTGTGAAAGACAACACACTGTGTTGGCACAGCGCTGGTTGGTGTGTGGGTCGCCAGCAGCAACAGCTTGGATGACCAGGCCAGCACCTGACAAACCTGGCTCAAGGCAGGGCTAAAGTAGTAGGTAAACTCTGGAAACTGGTGACAAGCATACCATAGGTTACTGTGGTATACATACATACATAGGTATGTATGTATGTATGTACAGTGGACCCCCGGTTCGCGAAGTCATCGGTAACCGATAAATCCGGTATCCGAAGCATTATTATTATTTATTGTTATCACACTGGCCGATTCCCACCAAGGCAGGGTGGCCCGAAAAAGAAAAACTTTCACCATCATTCACTCCATCACTGTCTTGCCAGAAGGGTGCTTTACACTACAGTTTTTAAACTGCAACATTAACACCCCTCCTTCAGAGTGCAGACACTGTACTTCCCATCTCCAGGACTCGAGTCCGGCCTGCCGGTTTCCCTGAACCCCTTCATAAATGTTACTTTGCTCACACTCCAACAGCATGTCAAGTATTAAAAACCATTTGTCTCCATTCACTCCTATCAAACACGCTCACGCATGCCTGCTGGAAGTCCAAGCCCCTCGCACACAAAACCTCCTTTACCCCCTCCCTTCAACCTTTCCTAGGCCGACCCCTACCCCGCTTTCCTTCCACTACAGACTGATACACTCTTGAAGTCACTCTGTTTCGCTCCATTCTCTCTACATGTCCGAACCACCTCAACAACCCTTCCTCAGCCCTCTGAACAACAGTTTTGGTAATCCCGCACCTCCTCCTAACTTCCAAACTACGAATTCTCTGCATTATATTCACACCACACATTGCCCTCAGACATGACATCTCCACTGCCTCCAGCCTTCTCCTCGCTGCAACATTCATCACCCATGCTTCACACCCATATAAGAGCGTTGGTAAAACTATACTCTCATACATTCCCCTCTTTGCCTCCAAGGACAAAGTTCTTTGTCTCCACAGACTCCTAAGTGCACCACTCACCCTTTTCCCCTCATCAATTCTATGATTCATCTCATCTTTCATAGACCCATCCGCTGACACGTCCACTCCCAAATATCTGAATACATTCACCTCCTCCATACTCTCTCCCTCCAATCTGATATCCAAACTTTCATCACCTAATCTTTTTGTTATCCTCATAACCTTACTCTTTCCTGTATTCACTTTTAATTTTCTTCTTTTGCACACCCTACCAAATTCATCCACCAATCTCTGCAACTTCTCTTCAGAATCTCCCAAGAGCACAGTGTCATCAGCAAAGAGCAACTGTGACAACTCCCACTTTGTGTGATTCTTTATCTTTTAACTCCACGCCTCTTCCCAAGACCCTCGCATTTACTTCTCTTACAACCCCATCTATAAATATATTAAACAACCACGGTGACATCACACATCCCTGTCTAAGGCCTACTTTTACTGGGAAATAATTACAGTACCTTGTAAGACACATATATACGACCGAAACAGTCAAAGGGTTAAGTAAGCTAAAACCAGCTAAACTTCCAGAGCAATAACTACTTCCCAGGAATATTATATATGATTCCTCAAAATCGCATACATGCAAAATTTATAAACTTGTTAGTCAAAATTTAATGAAATGTGGGTAGCCTGAACAGTATTTCAAGATTCAGGATTAACAAGGTTAGACATGACACTTGATGGGCAACTCAAAAACTGGAAACATATTTAACCCAATTTATTCAATATTTGTCTTGCCAGAAGTGTGCTGATATCACAGTTCAGATGACCCTCTGAACTGTAACATCCTCACTCATCCGTCAGAGTACAGGCACTGTATGTACTTCCCACCTCCAGAACTGTAACGTCTTCACTCATCCTTCAGTGTACATGTACTGTACTTACCACCTCCAGAACTGTAACATCCTCACTCATCCTTCAGAGTACAGGCACTGTACTTCCCACATCCACAACTCAAGTCCAACTAACATAAAATACAAATATCTAAACAGATGCTTCAAATAAGAGAATAAAGATAACATCAAACACGAACATCGGACTTACCTGACATTCACAGTACGCGATCAAACAATCAAGGGCAAGCCGTGAGATGAGATCAGGATCAAGAACACCTTCCAGGACCAGGCAAGCTGGATCGCCACAGTCAGATGACCCAGCAGGAGGACGAGAGCGAGGAACGTAACCCATCAGTGAGAGTACCGACTCGGCACCAGCTAGGTGATGTGCTACTTGGTGTACCCAGAAGCCGCTGTACAGCTGAGGACACAGTGTATCATTAATACATTAAACAATAACATCAGTATACCTTTACCTCTGATATACCTTTGAAGAGTTTCGAGAGTTTAACTACTCTCAGAGCCCGGCCATGTTAGGCTCGTCTGGTGCTTGCCTGGTCAACCAGGCTGTTGCTGCTGGAGGCCCACTGCCCTACATATCCATCACAGCCTGGCGATCTGGCACCTGGTGAAGATACTTGTCCAGTTTCCTCTTGAAGGCTTCTACACTTGTTCCAGCTGTGTTTCTTCTGGTAAGATGTTGAACAGTCTGGGACCCCGGATGTTGATTCAGTGTTCCCTTTTTGTCCCCACTGCACCCCCGCTCCTCACTGGGTGTATTTTACACTTCCTCCCATATCTCTCACTCCAGTATGTTATGGCAGTGTGCAGATTTGGGACCATGGGACCAAGCCCTCAAGTACTTTCCAGGTATATATTATCATGTACTGTATCTCTCCTCTGCTCCAATGAGTATATGTTCAAGACTTTAATGTGTTCCCAGTAATATAGGTGCTTTACTGGTTCAGTGTGAGCCGTAAACAATCTCTGCATTTGTTCCAGCCCTGATATTTCACCTGCTTTGAACGGGGCCATCAGCACTGAGCAATATTCTAAATAAGGGAGCACTAGTGGTTTGAGGTGTCACCATCAGCATCATGTCCCTTGTTTCAAAAGTTCTCAATACCCACCCCATCATCTTCCTGGCTGTCATGATCTTTGTCTTGTTATGTTCCTTAAAAGAAAGGTCAGCTGACATAATTATTCCCAGATCTTTTATGTGCTCCTTTCATTCTATTTGGTGACCCTCTTGAGTTTTGTATATAGTGTTCCTTTTGAGGTCCTCGTTCTTTCCACACCGAAGCAGCTGGAACTTATCACCATTGAAAGTCATATTGTTCTCCACTGGCCACTGGAAAGCCCTGCCTATGTCTTCCTGTAATTTTTCAGCGTGCTCTACCGTAGTGACTTTCATGCTCATTTTAGTGTCATTTGCAAATAATGATACAAAACTGTGATGGGTGTGTTTATTCATGTCTGCTATGAGGATGAGAAACAGCAGAGGTGCCAGGAGAGTGATTAGATTATTTTTAAAGTAATGAAGTGTCTTATACTGAAAGAAACATAGGTGAGGTAAAAAATATTTATGGAAACAAATCATATAGGACAAAAATGTTATACTGAATGCAAGTACAAATCATGTAACCCAAAGCTGTTACTTTGAACACAAATCATATAAGAAGCCATAGATGACAAACCCAAATCTGCTATGGTACAATATTTTTTGTTAAACCATACCACAGGCGGGATTTGAACCCGCAATCAGAGAGTCTCAAAACTCCAGACCGTTGCGTTAGCCACTGGACCAGCTAGCCACAATAAGATTCGTCCAACTAGGTATATTTCTACACCATAGGAAGGTTAGCATAGGCCACCACTGTGACCACAAATGCAAGTTTTTACAGACGAATCTCCAGCTAGCGTGGCCGTGACGAACTCTAGCTAAAGTCCCCTAGTTGGACGAATCTTATTGTGACTAGCTGGTCCAGTGGCTAACGCGATGGTCTGGAGTTTTGACACTCTCTGACCGCGGGTTCAAATCCCGCCCGTGGTATGGTTTGTTTGCAATCGTGTCATTACGATATCGTGAGTCGAGTAATATTTTTTGTTTATTTTAACACAATGGACTTCTCCCACCAAGGCGGGGTGGCCCAAAAAAGAAGAAACAAAAATTTTCTTCCTTTAACATTTAGTAAAATATACAAGAGAAGGGGTTACTAGCCCCTTGCTCCCGGCATTTTAATCGCCTCTTACCTGACGTGCATGGCTTACGGAGGAAGAATTCTTCTCCACTTTCTCCTGTATACATATAATACATACATCTCAAATCTTGTACATATATTCATCTCTTTTAAAACCGTTGAGTTTACATGCAATGAGTTATGTTCCTGATCTCATTACGAAGTGTTAATGACTCTGGGGATTATCTTCCCAAGGCCTACTCTCAAACCAGGCCTCCTAGGTTAGAAAAGATATAGTAGTATTGCAGGACTGAGAACTAATAAGCACACAGAAAAGTAAAGGTACAGTGGATCCCCACTTAACGATCACCTCCCAATGCGACCAATTATGTAAGTGTACTGTATTTATGTAAGTGCGTTTGTACGTGTATGTTTGGGGGGTCTGAAATGGACTAATCTACTTCACGATATTCCTTATGGGAACAAATTCGGTCAGTACTGGCACCTGAACATACTTCTGGAATGAAAAAATATCGTTAACCGGGGGTCCACTGTATATGTATATCAGGGATGGATCTACTATGAAATTAATGAGGCTTAAGCTTCAGGGCCCCTAATTCTGGAGGGGCCCAGAAGCGACTTTACTCCACATTGCTTAAAAATTCTGGAATTACTGTATGAAAAGGGGGGTTGCAATAGGACCTCATAACAGATCAAGCTTCAGGGCCCAAAAAATGTAGCCCCCCCTACTGATGTACAATGAATGTAAGTGGAAGTCTGTAAGATTGATCTGTTATCTTACATGATCAAGACAGCGAGAAAAGATCAGCAATTCTGCTAGAGTAAAAAAAAACTGGAAGGTTTCCCTTTCAGATTAATGTAAAGAGGAAGGTAGTACCTCCCAGGATGGTTGCTGTCTACCAACCATCCCTCCAATGTGAGAGGAAGGTAGTACCTCCCAGGATGGTTGCTGTCTACCAACCATCCCTCCAATGTGAGAGGAAGGTAGTACCTCCCAGGATGGTTGCTGTCTACCAACCATCCCTCCAATGTGAGAGGAAGGTAGTACCTCCCAGAATGGTTGCTGTCTACCAACCATCCCTCCAATGTGAGAGGAAGGTAGTACCTCCCAGGATGGTTGCTGTCTACCAACCATCCCTCCAATGTGAGAGGAAGGTAGTACCTCCCAGGATGGTTGCTGTCTACCAACCATCCCTCCAATGTGAGAGGAAGGTAGTACCTCCCAGGATGGTTGCTGTCTACCAACCATCCCTCCAATGTGAGAGGAAGGTAGTACCTCCCAGAATGGTTGCTGTCTACCAACCATCCCTCCAATGTGAGAGGAAGGTAGTACCTCCCAGAATGGTTGCTGTCTACCAACCATCCCTCTAATGTGAGAGGAAGGTAGTACCTCCCAGGATGGTTGCTGTCTACCAACCATCCCTCTAATGTGAGAGGAAGGTAGTACCTCCCAGAATGGTTGCTGTCTACCAACCATCCCTCTAATGTGAGAGGAAGGTAGTACCTCCCAGGATGGTTGCTGTCTACCAACCATCCCTCCAATGTGAGAGGAAGGTAGTACCTCCCAGGATGGTTGCTGTCTACCAACCATCCCTCACTCCATCCTTTACCATACATATTCTATCACATCAATTCTTACCAACATTACCTTACACCTTTTCTTAACTAAATATATTACTCATTACAGTCAGGTCTTGACTAGTGCAAATTTTGATTTAGTGCAAAATTAATTAATGCTAATTTTTTCCCAAATTCTTCAAATGGCGCACAAAAAGTACATATAATTTGAATATTGCAAATCTGAGTAATGTGACCACTTCTGGGGGGATTCATCATTTGCACTGATCAATACCTGGCTGTGTATAAATCTCTATCCTGAAATTCATGCACTCCCTAAAAACACACTTTAATTGCAACATATTTGATATTTGACAGTGATCAAAAAAATTCTCGGTATTTTTCACTTAAGCAGACACAGGGCAGAATGGCGTTTTTATCACCAGTACACAAATAACCCGCACATGAAAGAGAGAAGCTTACGACGACGTTTCGGTCCGACTTGGATCATTTACAAAGTGTGACTTTGTAAATGGTCCAAGTTAGACCGAAACGTCGTCGTAAGCTTCTCTCTTTTATGTGCGGGTTATTTGTGTATCGTTCCAGTCACGGTATTGTGCCTTTTTTTGTTATTTATCACCAGTGGTACGTCAACCACAGTTGCTGTTAATGCACCGTCTATAAATTGATAGGCTGACCCACAGAATGATTGCTGCTGCCTAATACTCATCCCTCAAGACAAATTACAAAAAAGTATTGTACTTAAAATACAGTTCTTACACTGTACCATACAGTGCTACAATTTTTGTATACACTAATTCACTTCTATCTCAATACAATAACTTACAATACTATTGACAAATAACCCACACATAGGAAAGAGAAGCTTATGATCATGATAGTCCAACTTGGACTATTTACAAGTCACACTGTAATTTGTTAATGGTCCAAGGTGACCAAAAACGTCGTCATAAGCTCCTCTCTCCTATGTGCGGGTTATCTGTGTATTGTTCCAGTCACAGTATTGTGACTTTCTGTTGACAATACACTTTTAATGTTTAAGAAACTAACCTTAATTTCTCGAAATTCTTTTCTCCATGGTTGTGTTATGAGGTTAGCTGCATAATGTGCCAAGGCATCGAACGCACAAGCTGCACTGTATGCACTGAATTCACCCACTGTGTTGACACTGTTTTCCAGCACCTCTGACACTTGATGGAAGGTGAACTTGTGCGAGTGAGGTGTGATCGCCAGGTATTCCATTATAACACCTTTCAAGTTAGACAAGAATAACACATTACAATAATAACTCATTACAATAATAACATACAATACTTATAAGACAAGGCATTAAACATGTACAACATTTAGGCCTTTTTATGAAAATACCACAAAGGGGCATTCATGCCTTATACCGATCTTTTTTACCGTCATTCATACCATATAATACACAAATCTTTATCACTAAGTGGCAATAATATACTATTAATATACTATTTTTCACCAGAGTATCTGTATGGGTGACTCACAATAAAGAATATGATATTGCTTATATTAACCCGTAAACGGTCCAAGCAGATCTACGTTCACATGTGTAGTGCTACAAAAGTAGATCTACGTTTTGCTTACATATTTTCAAATATAACAAAAAAAAATAGATCAAAGTTTTTTACGCATTTTCAAATGTAGAAAAACAAAAAGATCTACTTTTTTAACATACGTACTTTCAAATGTTGAAAAAACGTATATATACGTTTGGACCGTTTATGGGTTAACTTGGGTAAGTCGTTTCAGGTGTCTGATTCCTCAAGAAAAACCTGACTCGCAAAACTGTAATAACACAATTACAATCACAGGATGAGTGGGGTTCAAACCTATGGCAGGCGAGTCCTGCAAATTCCAGGACTCGCCCGCCATGGCTTTGAGCACCGCCCGTTCTACAACTTAATATCTTATTTCTACATGTATATACAGACCATTTCCCACAAATTAGGTCAATTTTGTCCCAGGATGTGACCCACACCAGCAGGCCCACTGGCCCATGTGAGGCAGGTCCAAGTCACCTACTGACTCAAGCCACTGACCCAACCTAGTCAGGTCCAGGTCACATTCACTTAAGGAAGGAGCACAGCATCAGACCTATTAGCACAAGCTGATGGGTGAACAGGGACAACAGGTGTAAGGAAATATGCCCAATGTTTCCACCCCTGCTGGGAATTGAACCCAGACCCTCACCATGTGAAGCAAGAGGTTTGCCTACCAGGCCACAGGTCACAAAAAATAAACAAATTCCAAGGCAACTGCCTATCAAAACAGTGTTCCAGGCACTGTTTGTGTGGCTCTGTAAATGGTCCAAGTCAGACCGAAACGTCGTTGTAAGCTCCTCTCTTCTATGTGTGGGTTATTTGTGTAGTGTTCCAGTCACGGTACTGTGCCTTTTTTGTTAGTCTCAACTGTTTCTTTCAACAAATCTAGAAAATAGTCACCACTGAAAAAATCGCACCATGCTCGTAGATCGTGTTTTGGTTAAGTACAACTCTACGTTTTTCGTGTTGACTTTATCTGCCACCGATGATAACTTAGAAACTTTGAAAAACTTTTGCTTATCATCTCTGTAGCATATAAGTCATCGCTCTACAGATCGCCTCTACATACTGTTAGTACTATTATGAAGCTCCTGTATATAGAGTCAGCTCTACAGGAGAGCCAACTATATAAAGGAGCTTTATAAAAGCTGTGTATAGAGGTGCTTTATAAGGAAGCTCTTCTACACAGTCAATTTTCCAGATGCTGTCCAATTTTGCATGAAATTTTCAACCACGTTTGACAAAAAAAAGCTCTATATAGAGGAGCTGTTGGATGGACAGTTAACTCTATAGAGTTTCAATATTATTTAACTTCTTTTTTGAAGAACATTGCACTTAAAAGTCCTGCCTAGACATAACTTAGTTAAGTTAGGTTATGCCTACACTTAGTTTGATCAGGTCATACCTACACGTAACTTGGTTAAGTTACTTCCGGTCATACCTGCACATAACTAAATTATACCAGTCCCTGTTTTAAAAGTACATTTAATAAGCAGTCTGCATAACTCACACTGTATAACTCCAGGCTTTTCAAGGGATAACAAGCCATGATTTTATGTAACATAGTGGACTCTGGAAATACAGCCTCTCCTCGCTTAGCGACGTACTCGTTTACCGACCACTCGGCCTTGCAATCAGCTCTCCAACTAGCATACAAACCTAAGTAATGTATATTAGACCTGATTTCCTCTATTGTTTATTACAGTATACAGGACACTACTGTATAAACATTTAAAAATATACCAGAAATATTATAAATGGTGCAAAAGTGACATTAAAACAATATCAAAGATGGTTGACACAAACCCACTACCAGCATAGTATGCTCCTCGCTTAACCCCTTCGGTGTCAGTCCCGTAAAATTATAGCTTTGAAGCCAGTGTTGGTCCCGTAATACAATACCAAAATTCTAGCAGCTTCAAATCCTGCGGGAGAAAGCTGATAGGCCTACATATGAGAGAATGGGTCTGTGTGGTCAGTGTGCATGGTATAAAAAATATCCTGCAGCAAGCAGTGCACGAGGAAAAAAAAACAACTGTGTTTTTGGTTTAAAACAGTGACTTCGCAGTGTGTTTTGAGGCGCTGTACCAAATTTCTGAACAGGCAAAATTCATTGCGTAAACTGTACCTGTTAAATCATTAACCCACCAAAATGAAACTTTTGATATGAATGTCAAAAATAATTCCCCTCCCTACCCCACCCAATTTTTTTTTTGTTCTAAAATTATTAGAGAACCTTTTTCTGAAGGTAATAACACCACAAGTACAAAATTTGATGGAAAACTTGCAGAATTATGCTGGTGCAAAGTAGTCTTGGTGCAATTTATGCACAAGAGCTTTTGTCCATTTGAGTCTTATTTTAGGCCAATTCCATTGTTTTAGTCAACTAAACTCTTAGCTATTGTGCTAGTATGCTTTCCATTCTATCAACTGACCACAAGAAACTGCCCATTTAACTATTTAAACAACCCTATAAAGTGATCAGAATTTAGTAATTTGGACAATTTCACACAAAATAAAGAAAAAAGATTTAAAAATAATAGTCCATAATCAGTAATGTAAACATTCGTGGCACTAAAGCAACATTTTCTCTGTTCATTAGTCACATCCCCAGAACTTTCCTATACAGCCTCTCCTCACTCAGCGACGTACTCGTTTACCGATGACTCGGACTTACGACGGGCGCTCTGACCAGTATTCGTACCTAAATAATGTATATTAGAGCTGATTTCCTCAATTGTTTATTTCAATATACAGTACACTACTGTATAAACATTTGAATATGTATACCAGAAATGTTGCAAAGGTGACAATAAAATATCGAAGATGGTTGACACAAACTCAGTAACATTATAATATGCTCCTCTCATAGCGACGAATTCATTTAACAATGTGGTCTCAGGAACGGAACTGCGTCATTAAGTGAGGAGAGGCTGTATTACACTAGCTTCCCATTTTCAATTCTTATTCACACAAGAATAGAAAATTTACTCTATTTCTCACAAAATACATAACCAGGAAAGATTGTTCATGGTTTACAGCATCCCAATAATTGTATCACAACTTTCAAAAATCCATAAAAATGGATGTGGGATGTAGGGAAGCCTTACCTGTCCTCTGGAATATTATCAATAATTAAAAATTTTTGCTACTTTGACCTTAATTTCAAGCTACTTCCCATCCTAAAACCAATCAAAATCATCTCTATTTTAGTAATGTTTCCCATTCTATCAATACCAAGAAACAACTAATAAAGCCATAAAAACCATCCGAGAAAATGACGCAAAATCGTGATTTAAAACCGCATACACGGTCATTTTTTTCCGCATCGTGCACTGCGTGGGGCAGGATTTTTTTATATGGCACACACTTACCACACACTCAGTTTCTCAAATCTATGCCAAAATTTACTTCCCACAGCTTACATAAGTGAGCTTACTGACCTAGTAATACATGAACATTGGTTCTACGTGAGGGACACAGTTAATGGACACTGGTTCCACATGAGGGTAAGATAAGATAAGATAAGATTTCGTTCGGATTTTTAACCCCGGAGGGTTAGCCACCCAGGATAACCCAAGAAAGTCAGTGCGTCATCGAGGACTGTCTAACTTATTTCCATTGGGGTCCTTAATCTTGTCCCCCAGGATGCGACCCACACCAGTCGACTAACACCCAGGTACCTATTTGCTGCTAGGTGAACAGGACAACAGGTGTAAGGAAACGTGTCGAAATGTTTCCACCCGCCGGGAATCGAACCCGGGCCCTCCGTGTGTGAAGCGGGAGCTTTAGCCACCAGGCCACCGGGACACATTTATTAATGGACATTGGTTCTACGTGAGGAACAGTGTTAATGGACACTGGTTCTACACGAGGGACACAGTGTTAATGGACACTGGGAGAATGGCCTCATGTTAGCCCCTTATAATCAAGCTTTAGGGCAAATAAACTTTTGTCTACTACTCCTTCCTAGCTTGTACTCTTAGCTGAAGTCTGAAGTACTAGTTGTAGTATAGTAACAGTACTAGTAGTAGTAGTACTAGTAACAGTATTAGTAGTACTAGTAACAGTATTAGTAGTACTAGTAACAGTATTAGTAATACTAGTAACAGTATTAGTAATACTAGTAACAGTATTAGTAGTACTAGTAACAGTATTAGTAGCAGTAGTACCAGTGGTAGTAGTACTAGTAGCAGTAGTACCAGTGGTAGTAGTACTAGTAGCAGTAGTACCAGTGGTAGTAGTACTAGTAGCAGTAGTACCAGTGGTAGTAGTACTAGTAGCAGTAGTACCAGTAGTAGTACTAGTAACAGTAGTAGTACTAGTAGTACCAGTGGTGGTAGTACTAGTAGCAGTAGTACCAGTAGTACTAGTAACAGTAGTAGTACTAGTACCAGTAGTACTAGTACCAATAGTACTAGTACCAGTAGTAGTACCAGTAGCAGTAGTAGTACTAGTACCAGTAGTAGTACTAGTACCAGTAGTAGTACTAGTACCAGTAATACCAGCACCAGTGGTAGAGCAGCAAAGACAACTTACGTTCTAGTTTCTCTCTTTGTTCCAGTTTGTGAGGAGAATCTTCTGTTTCAATGTATCCCAGATGTAAAGTGTTCATTTCCTCCATCAACTCTTCATCTACCGAGAGCACAGGTCCTGAGAGTAGAGGCGGAGCAGCCGTCTGTCCGCCAGACTGCTGGGGGGGCATCATCCCTGGAGGAGGACCTCCGGGCATGCCATACACCATAGTAGAAGGATGTTGGTGGGTAGGGTGGGTGTGTGTGTGTGGCAGGGGAGTAGCGAGGTACGGATTGACGTAAATGGAGGTCGGTGGAGCATACACTGGCGATGGCTGGGACAGCATCGGGGAAGGATGGGTCAACAGGGCAGAATTCCCCGACCCTATAGGTAATGAGACGTTAGCGGCAGCGGCAGCCGCAGCTAGAGACGTAGTATGAGCCGAGTGAGTCTGGTGGGTCGAGTGAGGAAAGGTATGAATAGCATAATTATGAGGCATAGGAGGGGGCAGGATTGCTGAAGGAAATAAGGAGGAGTGGACAGTAGGGGGATGGGGACCCCCCATATGGGGAGGCAATGCCATGTGGTACATCGTCATGTGGTCACGCACTCTCGATCATCTGAAACAATAATGAATGTATAAAATGATGAATGTCTTGGCCAGAATAAAAAATCTCTATTTTGAGTTATATCCATTAAATTTCATAGTACAGTGGAACCTTGGCACTTTAACTTAATTCATTCCAGAAGGCTGTTCGAGTGCCAATCCGTTTGAGTGCCGAATAAATTCTTCCCAACCAATTTTCTTTTTGGTTGGCTGTTATCACTAATCTTCGGAGGCCCCATGGCGACTTATTTATACAAATAATACAAAAAAAAAAAAGATGTGAAGAAACACAAAATAGTTTACAGCAAAGTTCTGAGCTTTGTTAGGGTAGGGAGCTGTTCGTGTACAAAGATTCCACTGTAGTTGTAATAGTAATATTTACAGTAGTTGTAGTACTAGTAGCAATATTACTAGTAATATTAATACTAGTAAAAGTACTCTAGTGGTACTAGTAGTGGCAGCAGTAGCGGTATACTAGTAGTAGCAGTACTAGTAGTATTACTACTAGTGATATTTACTGAGCACCATCACTGCATAAATTACTCAGTGCTCATAACTAGACAACATATATCGAGGTCTTGATCAGTGTGAATAATGAATGCCATTATTCAAATTATATACATGTATAATTTCTGCTAGCGAGTTGAAGAGTTTGAGGGAAAACTAGGATAAATTAATACAAGCTAAATCAAAATTCACACTAATCAAGACCTAGCTGTATATAACACAATACAAAATAAAAATTACAATATAAATAAAAATCTGTGGAACTGCTCTTTCTTTACGAAGGTTTGACTTATGATATTTCAACTTTGCGATGGTTCGACTTATGATATTTCAACTTTGCGATGGTTCGACTTATGATATTTCAACTTTGCGATGGTTCGACTTATGATATTTCAACTTTACGAAGGTTCGACTTATGATATTTCAACTTTGCGATGGTTCGACTTATGATATTTCAACTTTGCAATGGTTCGTAACTGATGCATATCCAGCACTGTACAGTAATGTACATTTATTGATAGCATAAACTTGTATTCATTTAATTACTTTTCAGTACTGGTATTTAGATAAAGTAATTTGTTTACTTAGTGACAGTAGTTATTTACTTATTTATCATATCCATATTCGACTTGTTATATTTTCAACTTACGATGGGTTCATCAGGACGTAACCCCCATGGTAAGTCAAAGACTGTCTGTAATTCATTGCGCACCCCCAAAAACCGTCTCAACTTTGCCTTCAGCAGCGATATCACATTCTATACCTGGCGTGTTTGAGAGACTGGTTCCATACCTGTACTCTAGGAATATGATTGTTGGATTATTAACCCAGAGGTCTTGTACCCTGGGATAACCTGATGAAGCCAGTGTGTGATTGGGGAATGTCAAATTTATTTCCACTGGGGTAACAAAAAAAAGGCACAATACCGTGACTGGAACGATACACAAATAACCCGCACATAAAAGAGAAAAGCTTACGACGACGTTTCGGTCCGACTTGGACCATTGACAAAGTCACACTAACTGAGTTTGTGTGACTTTGTCAATGGTCCAAGTCGGACCGAAACGTCGTCGTAAGCTTCTCTCTTTTATGTGCGGGTTATTTGTGTATCCACTGGGGTACTTCAATCCTCTTCCTGGGATGTGACCCACAACAGCTGACTAACACCCAGGTACCTACTTACTGCTAGGTGAACATGGACAGCCAATTTATGGAAACACGACAACCATTTCACCCACGCTTGGGAGCAAACCGCAGTCCCTTAGCGTGAAAGCTGAGGAAACCACCAACCCAGCTCCTGACAAACAATTACTTACAAAATGGGACACTGCATTTGTAAAGTAACCCCAAGAAACGAAAACTGGATTAAAAACACACACACTAACAGAACACAGAGAGTAGTCGTCAACAGAGTAAAGTCCGAGGCAGCTACGGTGAAAAGCTCTGTTCCACAAGGCACAGTACTAGCTCCCATCTTGTTCCTCATCCTCATATCCGACATAGACAAGGATGTCAGCCACAGCACCGTGTCTTCCTTTGCAGATGACACCCGAATCTGCATGACAGTGTCTTCCATTGCAGACACTGCAAGGCTCCAGGCGGACATCAACCAAATCTTTCAGTGGGCTGCAGAAAACAATATGAAGTTCAACGATGAGAAATTTCAATTACTCAGATATGGTAAACATGAGGAAATTAAATCTTCATCAGAGTACAAAACAAATTCTGGCCACAAAATAGAGCGAAACACCAACGTCAAAGACCTGGGAGTGATTATGTCGGAGGATCTCACCTTCAAGGACCATAACATTGTATCAATCGCATCTGCTAGAAAAATGACAGGATGGATAATGAGAACCTTCAAAACTAGGGAGGCCAAGCCCATGATGACACTCTTCAGGTCACTTGTTCTATCTAGGCTGGAATATTGCTGCACTCTAACAGCACCTTTCAAGGCAGGTGAAATTGCCGACCTAGAAAATGTACAGAGAACTTTCACGGCGCGCATAACGGAGATAAAACACCTCAATTACTGGGAGCGCTTGAGGTTTCTAAACCTGTATTCCCTGGAACGCAGGAGGGAGAGATACATGATTATATACACCTGGAAAATCCTAGAGGGACTAGTACCGAACTTGCACACGAAAATCACTCACTACGAAAGCAAAAGACTTGGCAGACGATGCACCATCCCCCCAATGAAAAGCAGGGGTGTCACTAGCACGTTAAGAGACCATACAATAAGTGTCAGGGGACCGAGACTGTTCAACTGCCTCCCAGCACACATAAGGGGGATTACCAACAGACCCCTGGCAGTCTTCAAGCTGGCACTGGACAAGCACCTAAAGGCAGTTCCTGATCAGCCGGGCTGTGGCTCGTACGTTGGTTTGCGTGCAGCCAGCAGCAACAGCCTGGTTGATCAGGCGCTGATCCACCAGGAGGCCTGGTCACAGACCGGGCCGCGGGGGCGTTGACCCCCGAAACTCTCTCCAGGTAAACTCCAGGTAAACTAGGATCTGTTGATTAGAAAAAAAAAATTCAGTCCTGGGACCTTGATCACTTCTAACAAAAAGGTTTAAGAATGACAGTACAGTAAACCCTTCATATAATGAACTATTAGGGGAGGTGACTGATAAAAACAATTGTAATGGAGACGAGATTATTATGACATAGTAATAATCGACAATTCTTTAACCAGTGGGCTTTGTCGTTCCTGAATCAACCTTGCAGATTTTATTCTGGATTTTTGAAGTCAGTTATATAGAGGTACGTTATACGTATACTGATGGTTTACTGTACAGGTGTTCCTCGACTTCCAATATTTGGACTTAGATGATGCAACAGAGTTTGTAAGTCAAGTTACCACTGTACAAGACAATGTTTGGAAGCAGTTGTAACATAACATTAGTAAACAACTGCTAAAGTGTAACATAAAGCCTACTCTTGACCCTGACCTTGACAGCAACTTGAAATTCAATACCCATATAAAACAAAAAGAAAAAGTGCCAAAACAGTTGGCATCCTCTCTAAGATACATGTACACTATTATGTACCACAAACAGCACTACAACTACATTACACTATTCGCTGATCTATCCCTACCTCACCTACGCTATTTGTGCCTTGGGTTCTACAACAGCATCTCGCCTTAAGCCAATAATAACTCAACAGTAGTGTACTGTATATTGTAATGAACAGAATACAGGAAATCAGCTCTAATATACATAGGTTTGCGTACTGGTTGGAGAGCTGGTTATAAGTCTGAGCGGTCGGTAAATGAGTACGTTGCTAAGTGAGGAGAGACGGCACAGTGGGACCCCCCGTATCCATGAGTCCACATCTGCAGTTTCAGTTATCGGCAATTTACCATGGCCCAAAAATAACTCTTAACTTTGCTTAATAATGGCTTCAAAGTGCCTCAAGTGTCAGAAGGTCTTCAAAGTCTAAGAGAATCTGTGAAAAAGTGAAAATTATCCACTTATTGTGCATAATTTATCAATTAAATTTTATAATAGGGGTGTATATGACTTACATATAGGTTTTGCTACTATCCACAGTTTTGGTATCAGTGGCAGGTCCTTGGAGCATTTCCCCCATAGATACGGGGGCTCTACTGTTATCGATTAGTTATTGCCATTATAGTGTTAAGTTATGCTTAAGTTTGCCCGAAATGCTCTGTATAACTATGAACTTTCCGCTTGTACACCTAAATGTACTTATCTTTGTACTAACATTACATCATGCCGAAATAAACTGAAATTGCATAATAATCAGTCTTACAAAACAGAAAGTCATCCTCATACATCACACCCAGAGACCTATATTCATCCATAAATGACTGGTCATACCCTAGAGGGCAGACTGCCATCACTATCACCCAGCTTCTCCCAAAACCCAACACAGCCGTCCTGACCATCATAAGTATAAAAAACGAAATGGCTAGTTCTTGATTAGCGCGAGTTCAAAGAGTGCAAATTTCGATTTAGTGCAAAATGAAAATGCTAGTTTCCCCCCCCAACTCTTCGAATCACATGCATACATAATTATATTATTACAGTGGTACACAAATAACCCGCACAGAAAAGAGAGAAGCTTACGACGACGTTTCGGTCCGACTTGGACCATTTACAGTCACACAGTGTGACTTTGTAAATGGTCCAGGTCAGACCGAACCGTCATCGTAAGCTCCTCTCTTTTATGTGCAGGCTATTTGTGTATCGTTCCAGTCACAGTATTGAGCCTTTTGTTGTTATTTACTGTGGTACCTCTGGCCACCAACGCTTCTGAACACTAACAAATCGGTTCATGACCAAAATTTACCAAATATTTGCATCTGGTCACACATAATCAGGCACCAAACAAACACAGCAGCGCCAATTTTCACATTCCATACCATTTTTTCACGAGCGCCAATTTTCCCCACTTCCTGCAATTACGACCGTGATAAATTCAGATTAGCAATGTTTTATCAGAAGGTAGTGCCCAAACAGTTTCTCGCAGTGCCAGTACCCGTCTAGGGTTTGCCATATGTGATTTTCGGTAAATATTTTTTCTCATTTTTTTGGGCTATCTTATTGAAACTTGGGCTATGTATGACGGAAAGATGTTTCTTAATGTACACCAAAAATGAAAGAAATTGGCCGATAAATAACGGAGTTCACTGCTCAGCCATTAGACGCCCCTTAAGGGTGAATATCATGTCATTCATCATTAAGGGTGAATATCATGTTATTCATCATTTAGGGTGAATATCATGTTATTCATCATTTAGGGTGAATATCGTGTTATTCATCATTTAGGGTGAATATCGTGTTATTCATCATTTAGGGTGAATATCGTGTTATTCATCATTAAGGGTGAATATCATGTTATTCATCATTAAGGGTGAATATCATGTTATTCATCATTAAGGGTGAATATCATGTTATTCATCATTTAGGGTGAATATCATGTTATTCATCATTAAGGGTGAATATCATGTTATTCATCATTTAGGGTGAATATCATGTTATTCATCATTAAGGGTGAATATCATGTTATTCATCATTTAGGGTGAATATCATGTTATTCATCATTTAGGGTGAATATCATGTTATTCATCATTAAGGGTGAATATCATGTTATTCATCATTTAAGGTGAATATCATGTTATTCATCATTTAAGGTGAATATCATGTTATTCATCATTAAGGGTGAATATCATGTTATTCATCATTTAGGGTGAATATAGTGTTATTCATCATTAAGGGTGAATATCGTGTTATTCATCATTAAAGGTGAATATCGTGTTATTCATCATTAAGGGTGAATATCATGTTATTCATCATTAAGGGTGAATATCATGTTATTCATCATTAAGGGTGAATATCATGTTATTCATCATAAAGGGTGAATATCGTGTTATTCATCATAAAGGGTGAATATCGTGTTATTCATCATTAGGGGTGAATATCATGTTATTCATCATTAAGGGTGAATAATCTGTGAATATACTGATGCAGGTGTTGGATTAATGTGATGAGTAAACAGGAAGTAATGAATGTGATGACTCGTATGGTATTCTCCCTCACATAACTGTACTCCCTGACCCACCCCTGACCCACCCTGACCCACCCTGACTCACCCTGACCCACCACAATATTACTTTGAAGAAGTACAATTATGCCTTGACTCACCTGGCATTCACCCTGACGTCTCACTACCCACCCTTGACCCACCTTACCCACCCTGACGTCCCCCTTGACCCACCTTACCCACCCTGACGTCTCACTACCCACCCTTGACCCACCTTACCCACCCTGACGTCTCACTACCCACCCTTGACCCACCTTACCCACCCTGACGTCTCACTACCCACCCTTGACCCACCTTACCCACCCTGACGTCTCACTACCCACCCTTGACCCACCTTACCCACCCTGACGTCTCACTACCCACCCTTGACCCACCTTAACCACCCAGAAGTCTAACTACCCACCCTTGACCCACCTTACCCACCCTGACGTCTCACTACCCACCCTTGACCCACCTTACCCACCCTGACGTCTCACTACCCACCCTTGACCCACCTTACCAACCCTGACGTCACACTACCCACCCTTGACCCACCTTACCCACCCTGACGTCTCACTACCCACCCTTGACCCACCTTACCCACCCTGACGTCTCACTACCCACCCTTGACCCACCTTACCCACCCTGACGTCTCACTACCCACCCTTGACCCACCTTACCCACCCTGACGTCTCACTACCCACCCTTGACCCACCTTACCCACCCTGACGTCTCACTACCCACCCTTGACCCACCTTACCCACCCTGACGTCTCACTACCCATCCTTGACCCACCTTACCCACCCTGACGTCTCACTACCCACCCTTGACCCACCTTACCCACCCTGACGTCTCACTACCCACCCTTGACCCACCTTACCCACCCTGACGTCTCACTACCCACCCTTGACCCACCTTACCCACCCTGACGTCTCACTACCCACCCTTGACCCACCCTGACGTCTCACTACCCACCCTGACCCACCTAACTCACCCAGACGTCTCACTACCCACCCTGACCCACCTTACTTACCCTGATGTCTCCTTACCCACCTTGACCCACTTTACCCACCCTGACCCACTTTACCCACCCTGACCCACCACAACGTCACTTAGAGGAAGTATAACGAGTATGATGCCCTGACTCGCCTGGCACTCACCCTCCCGTCTCACAACCCACCCTAACCCACCTTACCCACCCTGACGCCTCACAACCCACCCTGACCCACCTGACCCACCACAACACGACGTCCATTTAAGGAAGTAATCCGGCCTTGAAGTCAGCCAAAACTGACTGAAATGAGTATTCCGCCCCCCCCAGACTCACCCCCATGACTCACCCCCATAAAACCCCCCCATGAGTAACCCCATTACTCACCCCTCACTATACCACACCATCAACCTCACACCACCACCTCACACAGCTTAAATTAGTAATATTACTCACTATCTCGCACCAAAACACACACTTTAGGATCATAAGGGTGGTGAGTGCGACAGATGAGTGTGTGAGAGTGAGTAAGAGTGAGTGTGTGAACTCTTTTAGTGGGATTCATTTACTCTGGATTCTTTTTACTCTATAGTTTCCCATACTTTAATTTTTCTTTGGGTTAGAGAAAACGGTGGTTTTTGGGGGTTTTATGGGAGACTTTTGTAGTATTTAGTTATTTGTGGTTGCAGGGGTCGAGTTTTAGCTCCTGGCCCCGGTACTTATGGTGGGGTCATGGGTGTGTGCTTATCTTTGTGTGGTTGCAGGGGTCGAGTTTTAGCTCCTGGCCCCGGTACTTATGGTGGGGGACATGGGTGTGTGCTTACCTTTGTGTGGTTGCAGGGGTCGGGTCTTAGCTCCTGGCCCCGGTACTTATGGTGGGGGACATGGGTACTCACCTAGTTGTACTCACCTAGTTGAGGTTGCGGGGGTCGAGTCCGAGCTCCTGGCCCCGCCTCTTCACTGATCGCTACTAGGTCACTCTCCCCGAGCCGTGAGCTTTATCATACCTCTGCTTAAAGCTATGTATGGATCCTGCCTCCACTACATCGCTTCCCAAACTATTCCACTTACTGACTACTCTGTGGCTGAAGAAATACTTCCTAACATCCCTGTGATTCATCTGTGTCTTCAGCTTCCAACTGTGTCCCCTTGTTACTGTGTCCAATCTCTGGAACATCCTGTCTTTGTCCACCTTGTCAATTCCCCTCAGTATTTTGTATGTCGTTACCATGTCCCCCCTATCTCTCCTGTCCTCCAGTGTCGTCAGGTTGATTTCCCTTAACCTCTCCTCGTAGGACATACCTCTTAGCTCTGGGACTAGTCTTGTTGCAAACCTTTGCACTTTCTCTAGTTTCTTTACGTGCTTGGCTAGGTGTGGGTTCCAAACTGGTGCCGCATACTCCAATATGGGCCTAACGTATACGGTGTACAGGGTCCTGAACGATTCCTTATTAAGATGTCGGAATGCTGTTCTGAGGTTTGCTAGGCGCCCATATGCTGCAGCAGTTATTTGGTTGATGTGCGCTTCAGGAGATGTTCCCGGTGTTATACTCACCCAAAGATCTTTTTCCTTGAGTGAGGTTTGTAGTCTCTGACCCCCTAGACTGTACTCCGTCTGCGGCCTTCTTTGCCCTTCCCCAATCTTCATGACTTTGCACTTGGTGGGATTGAACTCCAGGAGCCAATTGCTGGACCAGGTCTGCAGCCTGTCCAGATCCCTTTGTAGTTCTGCCTGGTCTTCGATCGAGTGTATTCTTCTCATCAACTTCACGTCATCTGCAAACAGGGACACCTCAGAGTCTATTCCTTCCGTCATGTCGTTCACAAATACCAGAAACAGCACTGGTCCTAGGACTGACCCCTGCGGGACCCCGCTGGTCACAGGTGCCCACTCTGACACCTCGCCACGTACCATGACTCGCTGCTGTCTTCCTGACAAGTATTCCCTGATCCATTGTAGTGCCTTCCCTGTTATCCCTGCTTGGTCCTCCAGTTTTTGCACCAATCTCTTGTGTGGAACTGTGTCAAACGCCTTCTTGCAGTCCAAGAAAATGCAATCCACCCACCCCTCTCTCTCTTGTCTTACTGCTGTCACCATGTCATAGAACTCCAGTAGGTTTGTGACACAGGATTTCCCGTCCCGTACCTTTGTGTGGTTGCAGGGGTCGAGTTTTAGCTCCTGGCCCCGGTACTTATGGTGGGGGACATGGGTGTGTGCTTACCTTTGTGTGGTTGCAGGGGTCGGGTCTTAGCTCCTGGCCCCGGTACTTATGGTGGGGGACATGGGTGTGTGCTTTGTGTGGTTGCAGGGGTCGAGTCTTAGCTCCTGGCCCCGGTACTTATGGTGGGGGACATGGGTGTGTGCTTACCTTTGTGTGGTTGCAGGGGTCGAGTCTTAGCTCCTGGCCCCGGTACTTATGGTGGGGGACATGGGTGTGTGCTTACCTTTGTGTGGTTGCAGGGGTCGGGTCTTAGCTCCTGGCCCCGGTACTTATGGTGGGGGACATGGGTGTGTGCTTACCTTTGTGTGGTTGCAGGGGTCGGGTCTTAGCTCCTGGCCCCGGTACTTATGGTGGGGGACATGGGTGTGCGCTTTGTGTGGTTGCAGGGGTCGAGTCTTAGCTCCTGGCCCCGGTACTTATGGTAGGGGACATGGGTGTGTGCTTATCTTTGTGTGGTTGCAGGGGTCGAGTCTTAGCTCTTGGCTCCGTGAGTTAATGAGTAGGTAAGTGAATAAGTAGGTGTGTAGGTGAGTGATTAGGTAAGTGAGGGGGTAAGTAGATGAGTCAGTGATTAGGTGAGTGAATGAGTAGGTAAGTGGGCGAGTAGGTGAGTGAATGAGTGAGTAGATAAGTAAATAAGGTGTCCTGTAGCTGGGTTGGTTGTGTATTCAGCTCACACAATGAGTGTTCATGGTTCGATCCCTGGTACAAGTGAAAACAGGGCGTGTTTCCTTGAAACACCTGCTGTCCATGTTCATCTAGCAGTAAGTAGATACCTTTAAAGGACCACAATGGAAATAAGTCACTTAGTCTGACTTTTTTTTGGGTTATCCCAGGTCCTCTGCACATATGCTGTTATGTATGATACTTTCTGTAACTGTATATTACGAACACAAGTAATGTATGGCCTGTGACCTGGTCGTAATGGGGTTTGGAGCAAAGCAAACTCAGACTATTACCTGGAGTTTACCTGGAGAGAGTTCCGGGGGTCAACGCCCCCACGGCCCGGTCTGTGACCAGACTATAATTTATATTTTGCCTTCACCCACTATATATAAATATGTACACTTTGTACAAATGGAATAATAGGTGCACGCGATGGTGACAGATGGCAGAGCAAGAGCCAAAGAGAGTGCACTGTACTCAACCAGCAGGTAGGCAAGTCTGCCAAATGCTCATCACAAGTGAACCACATTGCCTCAGCTTTGGCGGGCTTGCCTGCGATTGGTTGATGATCCAAGGTACTGATTTAACGATGGGGAGCTTCTTGATCGTTAAACCCTTAATACCCGGTTCACTGGCTGGGAGGCAGCCTAAATGAGTGTGACATACTCTTTGCGTACTACACTGTATTTGTGTATACTTGAATAAACTTACACCTGCTGTCCATGTTCACCCAGCAGTAAGTAGGTACATGGTGTTAGTCACCTTACACCTAGTTACTGTTGGGTGAATACCCAGCAGTAACTAGGTACCTGGGTGTTGGTGGACTAGTGTGAGTCGCATCCTGGGACAAAATTAACCTTAGTTGAGGGGAATGCTCTGCATAACCAGTGACTTTCTGTATAGTAGTATGCCATTGATGTCAGCTATGGTCTGTATAAGTTGCATCATGTACTTGTAAAAATAAAAATTATAAGTAGTAGTAAGTACGTCGGTATTTAGGTAAGTTAGTATCACACACACAGTAAGGTAACATAAAAAGTTAGCCAAAGTGACTTTCACTGGGGTTGTTCTAACTCGGTCGCCAGCGTACTCAGCTCACACACTGAGGTCCAGGGTTTGAATCTCCTCTGGGACGGCTGGAAAACATTAGGGACGTGTTTCCATAAGACACCTGCTGTCCCTGTTCACCCATTAGTAAAATGCGTACCTGGGTGTTAGTCGACTGATCTGGGTGGCATCCTGGGTGTTAGTGGACTGGTGTGGGTGGCATCCGGGGTGTTAGTCGACTGGTGTGGGTCACATCCTGGGTGTTAGTGGACTAGTGTGGGTCACATCCTGGGTGCTAGTGGACTGGTGTGGGTCACATCCTGGATGTTAGTGGACTGGTGTGGGTCACATCCTGAATGCTATTGGACTGGTGAGGGTCTCATCCTGGGTGTTAGTGGACTAGTGTGAGTCACATCCTGGGTGCTAGTGGACTGGTGGGGGTCACATCCTGGATGTTAGTGGACTGGTGTGGGTCAGATCCTGGGTGTTAGTGGACTGGTGTGGGTCACATCCTGGGTGTTAGTGGACTGGTGTGGGTCACATCCTGGGTGTTAGTGGACTGGTGTGGGTCACATCCTGGGTGTTAGTGGACTGGTGTGGGTCACATCCTGGGTGTTATTGGACTGGTGTGGGTGGCATCTTGGGTGTTAGTCGACTGGTGTGGGTCACATCCTGAGTGTTAGTGGACTGATGTGGGTCACATCCTGGGTGTTAGTAGACTGGTGTCGGTCACATCCTGGATGTTAGTGGACTGGTGTGGGTCACATCCTGGGTGTTAGTGGTCTGGTGTGGGTCACATCCTGGGTGTTAGTGGTCTGGTGTGGGTCATATCCTGGGTGTTAGTGGACTGGTGTGGGTCACATCCTGGGTGTTAGTGGACTGATGTGGGTCACATCCTTGGTGTTAGTGGACTGGTGTGGGTCACATCCTGGGTGTTAGTGGACTGGTGTGGGTCACATCCTGGGTGTTAGTGGACTGGTGTGGGTCACATCCTGGGTGTTAGTGGACTGGTGTGGGTCACATCCTGGGACAAAACTGACCTAATTTGCGGGAAATGCTCAGCATAACAAGTGACTTCCTATATAGTAGTATGTCACTGATGTCAGCTATGATCTGTATACCTTGTACATGTACTGGTATACCTTGTACATGTACTGGTATATCTTGTACATGTACTGGTATACCTTGTACATGTACTGGTATATCTTGTACATGTACTGGTATACCTTGTACATGTACTGGTATACCTTATACATGTACTGGTATACCTTGTACATGTACTGGTATACCTTGTACATGAACTGGTATACCTTGTACATGTACTGGTATACCTTGTACATGTATTTGTATACCTTGTACATGTACTGGTATACCTTGTACATGTACTGGTATATCTTGTACATGTACTGGTATACCTTGTACATGTACTGGTATACCTTGTACATGTACTGGTATACCTTGTACATGTACTGGTATACCTTGTACATGTACTGGTATACCTTGTACATGTACTGGTATACCTTGTACATGTACTGGTATACCTTGTTCATGTACTGGTATACCTTGTACATGTACTGGTATACCTTGTACATGTACTGGTATACCTTGTACATGTACTGGTATACCTTGTACATGTACTGGTATACCTTGTACATGTACTGGTATACCTTGTACATGTACTGGTATACCTTGTTCATGTACTGGTATACCTTGTACATGTACTGGTATACCTTGTACATGTACTGGTATACCTTGTACATGTACTGGTATACCTTGTACATGTACTGGTATACCTTGTTCATGTACTGGTATACCTTGTTCATGTACTGGTATACCTTGTACATGTACTGGTATACCTTGTACATGTAGTGGTATACCTTGTACATGTAGTGGTATACCTTGTACATGTACTGGTATACCTTGTACATGTAGTGGTATACCTTGTACATGTAGTGGTATACCTTGTACATGTAGTGGTATACCTTGTACATGTACTGGTATACCTTGTACATGTACTGGTATACCTTGTACATGTAGTGGTATACCTTGTACATGTAGTGGTATACCTTGTACATGTACTGGTATACCTTGTACATGTACTGGTATACCTTGTACATGTACTGGTATACCTTGTACATGTACTGGTATACCTTGTACATGTAGTGGTATACCTTGTACATGTACTGGTATACCTTGTACATGTACTGGTATACCTTGTACATGTACTGGTATACCTTGTACATGTACTGGTATACCTTGTACATGTACTGGTATACCTTGTACATGTACTGGTAATACAGATATTAATAACAACATTGCTTTTAATCTCTCCAACGATGACAACTTCATAATGACACTACTGATAGGCTTCAAACTTGACGTGCTCGTGTGTTTCAGGAAGCAGGTTTCTCTGGGATAACAAAAGAATGCTTCTTCCGCTCGTCTTCAAACCTGGTCCTTCTCGATGGAAGGTTTGAATAAATATGGGTTGTGTATATCACAGATTATTATTATAATTATTACTATTATTGTTATTATAGAAAGCATCTAATGCATAGGGGTCATTTAGGACTAGGCTAATGGAAATTAATTAGGCCTAATCTGGGTTGGAAAGCATAGGCCTCTGGTCAGACCTACAGTGCCAGCTTGCAAGATCTTGCAGTGATAAGATAGCAGTGCCAGGGTAGGAGGGTGATAAGATAGTAGCACCGTCTCGACAGCAACACAAACTACCTGATCCTTCACTACTGCTCCTGCTGGTTAGTGTCACCTGCTTAGCAGAACCTATCTTAGTGAACTGTGTTTATAAAGGACATGCGAAATCCAGTTTGGGTTGGAGAGAGGACAGTCTGTCAGCTAAGGGGATCTGTTTAATATGTTATGTACCTGGATATGTTATGTACCTGGATATGTTATGTACCTGGATATGTTATGTACCCCATATCCATCCTGTAGGGGGTAGTCGGAAGATTACAGAGGTACAAACTGGGTCCTGGGACTGTAGTTCAACATTACAGAAGTACACAATGTCTCCAGGGACTGTCCCTAAACATTACATAAGCACATAATGGGTCCAGGGACTGTCCCTAAACATTACATAAGCACATAATGGGTCCAGGGACTGTCCCTAAACATTACATAAGCACATAATGGGTCCAGGGACTGTCCCTAAACATTACATAAGCACATAATGGGTCCAGAGACTGTCCTTAAACATTACATAAGCACATAATGTCTCCAGGGACTGTCCCTAAACATTACATAAGTACATAATGGGTCCAGGGACTGTCCCTAAACATTACATAAGATAAGATAAGATTTCGTTCGGATTTTTAACCCCGGAGGGTTAGCTACCCAGGATAACCAAAGAAAGTCAGTTCGTCATCGAGGACTGTCTAACTTATTTCCATTGTGGTCCTTAATCTTGTACCCCAGGATGCCACCCACACCAGTCGACTAACACTCAGGTACCTATTTACTGCTAGGTGAACAGGACAATAGGTGTAAGGAAACGTGTCGGAATTTCCACCCGCCGGGAATCGAACCCGGGCCCTCCGTGTGTGAAGCGGGAGCTTTAGCCACCAGACCACCGGGCCACCATAAGTACATAATGGGTCCAGGGACTGTCCCTAAACATTACATAAGTACACAATATCTCCAGGGACTGTCCCTAAACATTACATAAGCACATAATGGGTCCAGGGACTGTCCCTAAACATTACATAAGTACACAATGTCTCCAGGGACTGTCCCTAAACATTACATAAGCACATAATGGGTCCAGGGACTGTCCCTAAACATTACATAAGCACATAATGGGTCCAGGGACTGTCCATAAACATTACATAAGCACATAATGGGTCCAGGGACTGTCCCTAAACATTACATAAGTACACAATATCTCCAGGGACTGTCCCTAAACATTACATAAGCACATAATGGGTCCAGGGACTGTCCCTAAACATTACATAAGTACACAATGTCTCCAGGGACTGTCCCTAAACATTACATAAGCACATAATGGGTCCAGGGACTGTCCCTAAACATTACATAAGCACATAATGGGTCCAGGGACTGTCCATAAACATTACATAAGCACATAATGGGTCCAGGGACTGTCCCTAAACATTACATAAGCACATAATGGGTCCAGGGACTGTCCCTAAACATTACATAAGCACATAATGGGTCCAGAGACTGTCCCTAAACATTACATAAGTACACAATGTCTCCAGGGACTGTCCCTAAACATTACATAAGCACATAATGGGTCCAGGGACTGTCCCTAAACATTACATAAGCACATAATGGGTCCAGAGACTGTCCCTAAACATTACATAAGTACACAATGTCTCCAGGGACTGTCCCTAAACATTACATAATCACATAATGGGTCCAGGGACTGTCCATAAACATTACATAAGTACATAATGGGTCCAGGGACTGTCCCTAAACATTACATAAGCACATGATGGGTCCAGGGACTGTCCTTAAACATTACATAAGCACATAATGGGTCCAGGGACTGTCCTTAAACATTACATAAGCACATAATGGGTCCAGGGACTGTCCTTAAACATTACATAAGCACATAATGGGTCCAGGGACTGTCCATAAACATTACATAAGCACATAATGGGTCCAGGGACTGTCCCTAAACATTACATAAGTACATAATGGGTCCAGGGACTGTCCTTAAACATTACATAAGCACATAATGGGTCCAGGGACTGTCCCTAAACATTACATAAGCACATAATGGGTCCACGGGCTGTCCCTAAATATTACATAAGCACACAATGGGTCCAGGGACTGTCCCTAAACATTACATAAGCACATAATGGGTCCAGGGACTGTCCCTAAACATTACATAAGCACATAATGGGTCCAGGGACTGTCCTTAAACATTACATAAGTACACAATGGGTCCAGGGACTGTCCCTAAACATTACATAAGCACATAATGGGTCCAGGGACTGTCCCTAAACATTACATAAGTACATAATGGGTCCAAGGACTGTCCCTAAACATTACATAAGCACATGATGGGTCCAGGGACTGTCCTTAAACATTACATAAGCACATAATGGGTCCAGGGACTGTCCCTAAACATTACATAAGTACATAATGGGTCCAGGGACTGTCCTTAAACATTACAAAAGTACATAATGGGTCCAGGGACTGTCCCTAAACATTACATAAGTACATAATGGGTCCAGGGACTGTCCTTAAACATTACATAAGTACATAATGGATCCAGGGACTGTCCCTAAACATTACATAAGTACATAATGGGTCCAGGGACTGTCCCTAAATATTACATAAGCACATAATGGGTCCAGGGACTGTCCCTAAACATTACATAAGTACATAATGGGTCCAGGGACTGTCCTTAAACATTACATAAGCACATAATGGGTCCAGGTACTGTCCCTAAACATTACATAAGCACACAATGGGTCCAGGGACTGTCCCTAAACATTACATAAGCACATAATGGGTCCAGGGACTGTCCCTAAACATTACATAAGCACATAATGGGTCCAGGGACTGTCCCTAAACATTACATAAGCACATAATGGGTCCAGGGACTGTCCCTAAACATTACATAAGCACATAATGGGTCCAGGGACTGTCCCTAAACATTACATAAGCACATAATGGGTCCAGGGACTGTCCCTAAACATTACATAAGCACATAATGGGTCCAGGGACTGTCCTTAAACATTACATAAGCACATAATGGGTCGAGGTACTGTCCTTAAACATTACATAAGCACATAATGGGTCCAGGGACTGTCCCTAAACATTACATAAGCACATAATGGGTCCAGGGACTGTCCCTAAACATTACATAAGCACATAATGGGTCCAGGGACTGTCCCTAAACATTACATAAGCACATAATGGGTTCAGGGACTGTCCCTAAACATAACATAAGCACATAATGGGTTCAGGGACTGTCCCTAAACATTACATAAGCACATAACTGGTCCAGGGACTGTACCACAGTTTTGATAGTTAACTAAGTTACTATGGAAATGATCTATTTACATATATTTGGTCACAGTCGGGATGAGTTGGTTTGCGTGCAGCCAGCAGCAACAGCCTGGTTGATCAGGCTCTGATCCACCAGGAGGCCTGGTCACAGACCGGGCCGCGGGGGCAACGTAATTACTGATGCATACATGAATAAAGACCACCTACTACTGGAGATTACCTGGAGTTTACCTGGAGAGAGTTCCGGGGGTCAACGCCCCCGCGGCCCGGTCTGTGACCAGGCCTCCTGGTGGATCAGAGCCTGATCAACCAGGCTGTTACTGTTGGCTGCACGCAAACCAACGTACGAGCCACAGCCCGGCTGATCAGGAACTGACTTTAGGTGCTTGTCCAGTGCCAGCTTGAAGACTGCCAGGGGTCTGTTGGTAATCCCCCTTATGTGTGCTGGGAGGCAGTTGAACAGTCTCGGGCCCCTGACACTTATTGTATGGTCTCTTAACGTGCTAGTGACACCCCTGCTTTTCATTGGGGGGATGGTGCATCGTCTGCCAAGTCTTTTGCTTTCTTAGTGAGTGACTTTCGTGTGCAAGTTCGGTACTAGTCCCTCTAGGATTTTCCAGGTGTATATAATCATGTATCTCTCCTGCCTGCGTTCCAGGGAATACAGGTTCAGGAACCTCAAGCGCTCCCAGTAATTGAGGTGTTTTATCTCCGTTATGCACGCCGTGAAGGTTCTCTGTACATTTTCTAGGTCGGCAATTTCACCTGCCTTGAAAGGTGCTGTTAGTGTGCAGCAATATTCCAGCCTAGATAGAACAAGTGACCTGAAGAGTGTCATCATGGGCTTGGCCTCCCTAGTTTTGAAGGTTCTCATTATCCATCCTGTCATTTTTCTAGCAGATGCGATTGATACAATGTTATGGTCCTTGAAGGTGAGATCCTCCGACATGATCACTCCCAGGTCTTTGACGTTGGTGTTTCGCTCTATTTTGTGGCCAGAATTTGTTTTGTACTCTGATGAAGATTTAATTTCCTCATGTTTACCATATCTGAGTAATTGAAATTTCTCATCGTTGAACTTCATATTGTTTTCTGCAGCCCACTGAAAGATTTGGTTGATGTCCGCCTGGAGCCTTGCAGTGTCTGCAATGGAAGACACTGTCATGCAGATTCGGGTGTCATCTGCAAAGGAAGACACGGTGCTGTGGCTGACATCCTTGTCTATGTCAGATACGAGGATGAGGAACAAGATGGGAGCGAGTACTGTGCCTTGTGGAACAGAGCTTTTCACCGTAGCTGCCTCGGACTTTACTCTGTTGACGACTACTCTCTGTGTTCTGTTAGTGAGGAAATTATAGATCCATCGACCGACTTTTCCTGTTATTCCTTTAGCACGCATTTTGTGCGCTATTACGCCATGGTCACACTTGTCGAAGGCTTTTGCAAAGTCTGTATATATTACATCTGCATTCTTTTTGTCTTCTAGTGCATTTAGGACCTTGTCGTAGTGATCCAATAGTTGAGACAGACAGGAGCGACCTGTTCTAAACCCATGTTGCCCTGGGTTGTGTAACTGATGGGTTTCTAGATGGGTGGTGATCTTGCTTCTTAGGACCCTTTCAAAGATTTTTATGATATGGGATGTTAGTGCTATTGGTCTGTAGTTCTTTGCTGTTGCTTTACTGCCCCCTTTGTGGAGTGGGGCTATGTCTGTTGTTTTTAGTAACTGTGGGACGACCCCCGTGTCCATGCTCCCTCTCCATAGGATGGAAAAGGCTCGTGATAGGGGCTTCTTGCAGTTCTTGATGAACACAGAGTTCCATGAGTCTGGCCCTGGGGCAGAGTGCATGGGCATGTCATTTATCGCCTGTTCGAAGTCATTTGGCGTCAGGATAACATCGGATAGGCTTGTGTTAATCAAATTTTGTGGCTCTCTCATAAAAAATTCATTTTGATCTTCGACTCTCAGTCTGGTTAGCGGCTTGCTAAAAACTGAGTCATATTGGGACTTGAGTAGCTCACTCATTTCCTTGCTGTCATCTGTGTAGGACCCATCTTGTTTAAGTAGGGGCCCAATACTGGACGTTGTTCTCGATTTTGATTTGGCATAGAAGAAATACTTTGGATTTCTTTCGATTTCATTTATGGGTTTTAGTTCTTCCCGCGATTCCTGACTCCTAAAGGATTCTTTTAGCTTAAGTTCGATGCTTGCTATTTCTCTGACCAGTGTCTCCCTACGCATTTCAGATATATTGACCTCTTTTAGCCGCTCTGTTATTCTTTTCCGTCTCCTGTAAAGGGAGCGCCTGTCTCTTTCTATTTTACATCTACTCCTCCTTTTTCTTAGAGGAATAAGCCTTGTGCATACATCGAGTGCCACCGAGTTAATCTGTTCTAGGCATAAGTTGGGGTCTGTGTTGCTTAGTATATCTTCCCAGCTTATATCGGTTAGGACTTGGTTTACTTGGTCCCACTTTATGTTTTTGTTATTGAAGTTGAATTTGGTGAATGCTCCCTCGTGACTAATCTCATTATGTCGGTCTGGGGCTCCACGCATACATGTCTGAACCTCAATTATGTTGTGATCTGAGTATATTGTTTTTGATATGGTGACATTTCTTATCAGATCATCATTGTTAGTGAAGATGAGGTCTAGTGTATTTTCCAGTCTAGTAGGCTCTATTATTTGCTGGTTTAAATTGAATTTTGTGCAGAGATTTAAAAGCTCGTGTGAGTGTGAGTTTTCATCAGAGCTGCCTCCTGGTGTTATTACTGCAACAATATTATTTGCTATATTCCTCCATTTTAGGTGCCTTAAGTTGAAATCCCCCGGGAGCAAGATGTTGGGTGCAGGAGCTGGAAGATTTTCCAGACAGTGGTCAATTTTTAACAGCTGTTCCTGGAATTGCTGGGATGTTGCATCCGGAGGCTTGTAGACTACCACAATGACTAGGTTTTGGTTCTCGACCTTTACTGCTAAAACTTCCACTACATCATTTGAGGCATTAAGCAGTTCTGTGCAAACAAGTGACTCTGCAATGTATAGGCCAATCCCCCCCTTTTGCCTGTTCACTCTGTCACATCTGTATAGGTTGTAATCTGGGATCCATATTTCGTTGTCCAAGTGATCCTTTATGTGGGTCTCGGGGAAAGCCGCGAACATTGCCTTTGCCTCTGCAAGCAGTCCATGGATGAAAGGTATTTTGTTGTTTGTTGCTGGCTTTAGACCCTGTATATTTGCAAAGAAGAATGTTATCGGACTGGTGGTATTGTTGGTACTGGGGGGGGGGGATTTTTTTCCGGCATTAGTATCTGTATCTGTTGGTTTGGAGTGGAGGCCATCGACTGTGGTTCCACTCCAGGAATGACTGGATTTGGTGTACGATTTCTGCCATTTCCTGCCAGTTTTTTTTCCTTCCTGGCACTAAAAAACCTCTCCCTCTTGAGTGGCTGTGGCTACCCAGGTTTTCCCATGGCCTGGATGTTTTGTATCTTTTTGTCCCCTTTAGATGGTATGCCTGGAAATTTAAGTTATAGCACAGTCTTTCCTGTACTGAAGAGGTACACAGTTCAGGGTGAAAAAGCTTACAGGAAGGGAGTTTGCATTTTCCTGTTGTCATATGGGCATGGCATTTTCTAGGGTGGTCATAGTTGCACGTCCCTCAGTCAGAGATACTGGTAACCCAGCCAGAGATACTGGTAACCCAGCCAGAGATACTGGTAACTCAGAGATACTGGTAACTCAGTCAGAGATACTGGTAACTCAGTCAGAGATACTGGTAACTCAGTCAGAGATACTGGTAACCCAGCCAGAGATACTGGTAACCCAGCCAGAGATACTGGTAACTCAGTCAGAGATACTGGTAACTCAGCCAGAGATACTGGTAACTCAGTCAGAGATACCGGTAACTCAGCCAGAGATACCGGTAACTCAGCCAGAGATACTGGTAACTCAGAGATACTGGTAATTCAGTCAGAGATACTGGTAACTCAGTCAGAGATACTGGTAACTCAGTCAGAGATACTGGTAACTCAGTCAGAGATACTGGTAACTCAGTCAGAGATACTGGTAACTCAGTCAGAGATACTGGTAACTCAGAGATACTGGTAACTCAGTCAGAGATACTGGTAACTCAGTCAGAGATACTGGTAACTCAGTCAGAGATACTGGTAACTCAGTCAGAGATACTGGTAACTCAGTCAGAGATACTGGTAACTCAGTCAGAGATACTGGTAACTCAGTCAGAGATACTGGTAACTCAGTCAGAGATACTGGTAACTCAGTCAGAGATACTGGTAACTCAGTCAGAGATACTGGTAACTCAGTCAGAGATACTGGTAACTCAGTCAGAGATACTGGTAACTCAGTCAGAGATACTGGTAACTCAGTCAGAGATACTGGTAACTCAGTCAGAGATACTGGTAACTCAGAGATACTGGTAACTCAGAGATACTGGTAACTCAGTCAGAGATACTGGTAACTCAGTCAGAGATACTGGTAACTCAGTCAGAGATACTGGTAACTCAGTCAGAGATACTGGTAACTCAGTCAGAGATACTGGTAACTCAGTCAGAGAAAATGTACAGAGAACTTTCACGGCGTGCATAACGGAGATAAAACACCTCAATTACTGGGAGCGCTTGAGGTTCCTAAAACTGTATTCCCTGGAACGCAGGAGGGAGAGATACATGATTATATACACCTGGAAAATCCTAGAGGGACTAGTACCGAACTTGCACACGAAAATCCCTCACTACGAAAGCAAAAGACTTGGCAGACGATGCACCATCCCCCCAATGAAAAGCAGGGGTGTCACTAGCACGTTAAGAGACCATACAATAAGTGTCAGGGGCCCGAGACTGTTCAACTGCCTCCCAGCACACATAAGGGGGATTACCAACAGACCCCTGGCAGTCTTCAAGCTGGCACTGGACAAGCACCTAAAGTCAGTTCCTGATCAGCCGGGCTGTGGCTCGTACGTTGGTTTGCGTGCAGCCAACAGTAACAGCCTGGTTGATCAGGCTCTGATCCACCAGGAGGCCTGGTCACAGACCGGGCCGCGGGGGCGTTGACCCCCGGAACTCTCTCCAGGTAAACTCCAGGTAATCTCCAGTAGTAGGTGGTCTTTATTCATGTACGCATCAGTAATTACGTTGCCTAGTTTTTCACTAAAGTGGTAAATGTTAGACTGTGGTTAACTGGTTACTGTTATGTTACCTGTTACCTCTGGTTACTGTTATGTTACCTGTTACCTTTCTAGCGACTGTTACATTACCTGTTATCTCTGGCTACTGTTGCGTTGTTATATCTAGCTAGTGTTATGTTAACTGCTATCTCTGGCTGGGACGCAGGTTCGCATTTCCTGCTAGATAACATTTTACGTTATCCAGT